>NC_034413.1:25288912-25588912 GCF_002078875.1 Numida meleagris
GAGAGAGAATGTCCCAAAATCAAGGTAGGCCTTACTCTACTACCGACGATAAGACAGCTGGAGAGCGAGGTGCTGCCAGGACGAGAGACGGGCGGAAAAAGGGATGAGGTCTCATGATCTGCAAGTTTTTATCTTTTCCCTCTGGCCGGAAATGGTAACAGAGGAGCAAAGTACCTTGGGGACTGTAGTAGTCCTTCTCTTCTGAGAACCAGGTCCATGCACTACATGATGTTATGATGTGGAATACCAATAACCGAAAATCATGAAACCATGACACCATATGATTACGCGAACACTTAATTATTTCATCTCTGTGGTGCCTGCATAATTATTGCAGGTTGGCATTTTATCATATGAGGTTTTTTTCTTTGGCAGGTGAATGAACTGGAAACTTAAATTTATCTTTTTTATTCTTTTTCTTTAAACTTACATTTTCCTCTTTATAATCTGAGAAAAAAAAAATGATTCCTAAATGCAGAAAATGTTGAAAAAATCCCCTTTATAGTCCCAAATTTTCTTACTCCTAAGAATGAGAAGTACATTCAGATATAAATTTTATTTATTTTTATTCCTATATTTTTCTCACATTTACTTCTTATTTTTTAATGCATTGCTTGGGTGTACTTATGGTCTCACTTTTTTTCTGTTTACTTTCTGCTAGTTTATGTGTTCTGAGGCCTGGGTTTGGTTTGGGTTTTGGTGTACTCCTTATTAAAGAAAAACAAATTCAAGCATTGTACCAGTGTAATGATAATGGATTAATGAAGTATCAAAGTGTGGCATGCTGAATGTGTTTGAATTGATTCATTGAGTTAAAAATAAACGCAGCTATTATTTCCATAAGTGCATGTATAAGAAAAATGGCACCCATAAGCTTGTTGACATGAAGAGTGAGTTGGGAGAGCAAACATTTACCAACATGAGCAGCTTTACAAATTATGGTAATTTTCACCTCACGTGCAAAGCAAATCAATGTATCACAGATAAAACTTTTTGCCATTTAACTATTATTTACAGGAATTCAGAACTTCCATTATTTTGCAGAAACACTGAAAGCTGAGTATCATTTTCACTTCTTAGTGTTAAATCTACATATACATTATTTTCATCCGTAAAAATTTAGTATTTAATTCTAATAAATATAACAACATAGCAACAGTAATATTGATTCAGCTTAAAAATTTTATTAAGGAGTTGTTGACATGATAAATAAGTTCTAATATTGAAATGCTAAGTAGCTTAAATACTAAACGTAATCATGAAGTTTAAATTTGAGCTTCTTAGGATTTTTAAAGTCCATATTATGTTTGATAACGTTACTTTATATGCATCAGTGAGCTTAATTCTTAGTAGATATATAACCATGCCTCCCTGTGTAATGACTTAGGATGATACCGTGCATGATGACATTTGGGGAATAGTTGCTTACACTGAATTCAGGTTTTCTCTCTGTTTACCTAGCTCTGATGTGCTGATGATTTTACAGAATCTCCTTTGGGAGCAGTGTCACAATAGTAAACATTTTTAAAACATGTACTAGTTGAATGTAACTTCTTCTAAAAGTAGTACAAAGGTAGTACAGCATTCTGTTTATTCTGCCCAAGAAGATGCTGAAATTAGAGCTAAATGATTGATTATAACATTGATAATGAAAAAGAAGCTGACCTTAGCTGCAAATAGGGGAAGAGCAGATGGTAGAGGCATATGTTATGCCCTCTTATGTTAGGTAAACACAATAGCTGTCTCTCTCCCTTCAAACACCATTTATTTAGCAATAACCTTGACCATTTTCAATAATAGCTCAATCTGTCCAAGAAAAGAATTCACTGTGCTGCATACTACTAGAATCTTCCCTCCTACCGATGAACACTTTTCCTTCTTTCTAATTTTCAATGACTTCAGTGCAGCCTGTAGCTTTGTGTCGCTCTCAGATACATAGGGATTTCACTCCTTACAGCTTGGTTTCATTTTCATACACTTTACTGCTCTGCTGTGCTTTTGTTTATGTGTATGACTGTGAGTGTTGGTTCCCCTGTACCAAGACCTTTCCTGTTGAAGTTTACAAAAGCTTATTTTGGCAATCTTCTTTAACCTCTTTCATGAACTTATTAGGCTGCTTTACCATATTTCATGCAACTCCACACACTGAGATGATACAGCGAACACCTGGGTTCAGATGTCAGTGTTTTGCAAACAACTCAAGCTTTCTAAAAATAGAATCATGTTGGGAGTATTAGAAAAGGATATAAGTATGTGTTCAGTACAGACTTTTTCACTCTGCATGTCAAAATACAGGACTCAGATTTTTGTTAACAGCTGTTTCTATGCTTACCTCTGTTCTGTCTGGTCATTTACTGCTGATATTTACCTACCTTCTACATTTTACCACCTTTCAGTTGCTGCTGTGAGAATCCTTAACACCTAGATTAACTTCATTACATCTCTATGTCTTTAGAAATCCTCTAGAGAGAAAAAGAAAAAGAAAGAAAGCAAAGAGAGATGGAGAGGAAAATGTAAAGCGGTCATGTGTATTTATGTCCCAGATGCATTCATTCAGAAAAGCTGTAGCATGTGCATTTCTTAGAACAGTTCTGAGAGTTTAGTGTGTCTTTGTAACTGTTAGACATTTATTAGCTTCAGAAATGCTAAATTATAACAATATATTTTTTTTCTTAAGCAATTTATGAGTCTGTGGTTTTGTGTACAGATAAGGGAAATAATAAAAGAGCACTGTCTTGATACATTAAGAATTTTGAAATATTTGCCCAGTAAGAGGCCAGATTTAGAACATCATTAATACTTACCAGTCAATATGGCATGCAAAGGGTGTGGGAACCTCTGAGACACACTGACTTCAAAATCTGCTGTGATGTAGGTCGATATCATCAGGGAGCATGACTAGGGCTTTGATTCTATTTTTTTCACGTTTCAGGAACATGCCAGATCTTTAATGCTAAATCAAAAATGGTTGGAAAGTGAGCACTAGTTCCAAGGTAGGCTGTGCAAAGTAACCTACATCCATGCTTCTAGAGAAGGCTGTCTGCAACTACAAATGCAGACCTGTCAACGGTTTATGGGCCAGTTCAGCCCACCTCTGTGACTAAAGGGGTGGGGGGACCCACAGACCCACACCCCAGGAAAGGGAAATGGGGAAAAGGGGAAAGAGTAGGGAGATGGGCCTAAAAACAAAACAGTGGCAATGATGTGAGGAGGAAAGTTAATTTACTAAATATGATAGTGGAATGCAAGATAACACAATATAATTCAATATAATTGGAATTGAAGCTAATCAAATGTAATGAGAGTGTCCAAAACCGAAGGTCCTACTCTAATGCTGAAGACCTTGGACCAGATGATCTCACATTGGAAGCAGAACCTACACTGAATATACTTAGCATACCTTAATACTTGTCTATGGTATTTTATTGGAGATAGCTAGTTTTAGTGGTCCCGAATAGGTATGGGGACCAAAGTGACAGGTAAGCAGTGTAAGTGACAAGGGGTCCTATACCCTGTACTCTCCATAGTTCACATTTGCTTATGAGTATCAATGGAGCTAGAGTGCCTGTCCTACAAGGAGCAACATGGTCCATCCTTCTTGCAGTCAGTGAATCAGATTTTTATGAGATATTCAAGGAAGCAAACTGACTGGTTTATTTGTCTCACTGAATAGATAGGTCTCCTTCCAGGATCTAGTCTCTAATGAAGTTTCCATCAGTACTGTCTTAAAGCAAATGGATACGGAAATACTGTATTAGAAAGAATTAGAAAAAGAATACAGAAGTCAAAAGAGTTATCAAATCAGGATGAAAATAAGTTTATAGATAGTACCATCTTGTTGTACTGTTATACAATAAAAAATATGTAGTTTTTGGCTTTCAAAACAAGAAAAGATTAGTGTAAATCTGACACTGCATTTTCTCCTTACTGCCTAGAGAATAATAATTATTGATATTACTACTAGAAATTTGAGTAATCAAGCAAAAAAGCTAACATCATACAGTACCTACAATAGATTCAATATCTGTTTTCTGTGTTTTGGAATTTTTTCAGCTTTCAATCATACAATTTTCAGAGCAGCAATAAAAGAATATTTTTTTCATCAAAGTAAGTTCTCTATACTTAAACACTGCATTTTTTTTTTTTTAAGGATAAGCTAAACGTGTATCTCAGGATTTTTAAGACCTACCCAATTAAACATACATCTGTGGTGGTGCTGGGAGTTTTTTTGTTTGTTTGGGTTTTTTTCTTGTGTTATACAATGGGCTTTGATTTCTGTGAAACATTTCGCTTACTCTTTGTTTATAGATTATTGGCTCAATTCATCTTTTAGAATCCTTGTTACTCAATTCTGTGCAAACTGTGTAGTTGATTGTAGTTGTTAATTGATCAGTTTGTTTTATTCAATCGCAAAAGACATCTTAAAGTTCTTAAAATTGTTGAAGATATTACAGTTCTCTGAATTTCTTAGGGAGAATATATTATGTAAGTGGAGGAGAGAATTTCACTAAATATCTCTGTATGTAGTGAATCAGCTAGCATATGAAGACTAAAATTTTTTTCATGCTTTCATGAAAGCTAATCAAATTATTAGGGTATCTGCATGTGATGTGCATGGTATGGTTCTGTAGTGTATGAAACCAAGATTTCATAGTAGATATAAAAGACATAATATCTTTAACTGCCTTACAAAGCAGAGAGATTTATGAGTGGGTCTGGATCCAGGATATTCAGGTATGCTGAAACTGAATTTCCTTTTCAAGGATTTATCTTAGCATGTACCAGGGGTAACCATAAGGAACCAAAACTCCACCAGCCCCAAGCAGCTTTTCAGTTTATAACACCTTGTTTGTTCATGCTTCAAAAAACTTCAGTGAAGTGAAGCTATGTTAGAAACACTTGTGCCACTCTTTAATTTATGGCAGCAGTAGTGGAAGGATGTTGATTCAAAGGCAAAAGGTAGAGTTTTCTCCCCTCAGGGTTAAGATTTCCTGGTGAGGATTTGTCCTGCTATTCTATGCTCATCTGATGTATCAGTTGTACAGGAGATCAGAATTAATTTGCAAAGAAATGCAAAATAAAGTTTAACAAAACACATCAACTATCAGGCAATCTCCTTTGGCTGCCATTTTGTAAAATCACTGTGCATATATAACAGAAATTAAGGATGGATAAATCCTTACAGAAAGGTAGCTACTTACAAATATAGTGCACATAAGTAGTTATTTCTGGGGCAGATGCTGCACTCTACTAAGAACATCCTAATTATATAATAAGGCCTACATGTTTTTGATGTCATTCCTGAAATGGCACCATGTGTGTAAGATGTGTAATTTCAGAAATGGAGTGACAAATAAGCAGTTGGCTGATTACTAATACAGTAATTTTAGATGCTCTAATTGTGATGAGTAATAGTCACCCATCTTCACCTCTTGCCAAAAATCTGTCTTTGGCAGTTAATTTAATTCCATTGATACGTGGTTTTTTTGGCCACGGATCTAAGTAATCTACTCCACCACAGGGCTTCTGATTCAAAGTAATCTAGGTAGGATCTGACACAACATGGAGTAAGGGCAGGAGAGACAATTCTCTGAATTGTCATCTCTGACAACAAAGAGTGTCAATACATTGAGAATCTCCTTTGTACTCAGAGCTTTGTCTTCAAGCTAGTAGTGTCTTTGCTTTTGCAGCACTCTTTCTTAGCTTCTGTATTGCAGGATTTTGAGAGATTGGGCTTTTTTTAGATTAATTTTTCCTATGCCTTTGAACAATATGAATAATTTCAATAAATGGAAGAAATGAGCAAGCAAGAGGTTCAACTGTTACTTAAAAAAAAAAAGAAAAAAACCACCTTGATGATGGAGCCCAAGAGAAAGTGGGGAGGACAGAAAGAGGGGAAGGACAGAAGGGATGGGACCCTGAAACTCATGGGGGACTAGATAGAGACCATAAAAAAAGATGGTATACCTGTTAACAGCACAAATATGTGTGCTATGAGGAGATGCCTTTTCATCCGTTGTCACACAGAAGGGGACTATTGTGCTAATCTTAACATCAGGACTTCCTTGGAAGGTATTTTACTTTGTTCTGCCACAAAATATATTGTGTTCCAGATGATATTTAAAAATCATAATTAAAAACTGCATATTTTCTTTCCTTTAGCAGAGCAGAGTGTGCAAATAATTTTAGCAGGTGTTATTAGAGCAGATGTTATTAGATAGGGGGTAGAAGGTGCATCAAAAATGCTGATAGGGATTTTCTCAGTTTGCCACGGCTGGGACCCTGCAGAGACTAGCCAGTCTTAGTTAAAGCTGCAGTGTGCTTGCTCTTTATGGGAAATCTATCTCTTTTTATACTATCTCAGTTGTGAAATCTATTTAGAGAAGAGGAATTTTCCATTCACCTTTCTTAAGACTGTTTTATTTCACTGCTCAAAATGGAAGGACAGTCTGCAGCTATGTATGGAAAATGAGTGTGATTCTTTACCGGAATATAAATGAAACATCTTCCTACAAGCTCACCATTTTCATTTTCTGTGTAGGTCTAGAATGTTCGCTGATTGGACTGTTCCTGCACTACATGCTATTATACTGTCACTTTTAGCTTGCTTTCATTTTGTTTTCTTTTACCTTAACACGTTTGCCTAAAGTAGGCCAGTCTGATAGATTGATGGTGGACTAAAATAGTTTTGTATCCCATGTTCTGGATTTTCCAGCTTTAAAAGCATTCTGAAAAATACTGTGCTTACAAGAAAACTGGCATATTCAATTTATTGGTTTGTATTGTCTTCAGTAGTGTCTATTTTGAAAAAGAACATTAAAAAGTTACTGAAACAGGAAAAAAAATCCATACATGCATTGAAGTTGTTTTGCAAATTCATTATGTTTTTGGGGAAGGGAGGAAGGACATTTGTTGTAAGTGTACCTACACATCTTGATGGTATTACTATAAAGAAATAGGTAACAATTGTGGAATTAAGTTGTTGCTAGTGAAATTACATGCTATTTTTTTTCAGTTGCTTTTCTTTTCTGGTGATCAAATTCCCATTCTGCTTTCCTGTTAGGCAAGGAAATGAATGCTTCTCCCCTTCTCTGTACCCCAACCCTGACTTCTTCCCTTTATTTACTGGCTGTTATTGCTGAAACTAGTTCCCACTTCTCTGCAGCAAATCCATCTCCCGCTGTCTGTGGCTTAGTCAGAATATCTCTTAGTCAGAATAGGTACTTGACTAGGATTTCTGTGAAGATAATGAATTGTTCTCCACAAGCAGCATTTTGAATGCGGAGCTGTTGTCAATACAGAGATTTGAGTTACCTTCTTGACAGGATAAGAGAATACAGACAGTGATAATTTTTTTTTTGCTGTAAATTCACTGTGTGCCTAAATAACATTGTGCCGAGATGAGTTTTTAGTATTTTGACTGAGCAAGGGGTTAAACTGTTTGTAAATCTCTGCCACCCCCCTGCACATTGCAAACTCCCTGACACTGCTGCCAGGAGCCTGAGAGGTGCAGAGCAAACAGCAAGCTTCACTCCTGGAGTCAGGCTGTTGTGTGGCACTTCATGCCATGCTGTGACCAGGGCTGTTTGTGTACTCTCAGTTAAGGCAAGAACACAGTTCTGCTGCTCAACAGCCAGTAGTTGTTGAATCTGACAAGCAGGAACTAACTATGCACTTGCAATCTTTGTGTTACATCACTGTCATTATTGTTATTAAAAAGCAAATTACATAGCCTGTAGTAATTTTACCTAGTGTCATTGGAACCACTGTTTTTGTAAAGCTTATGAAATCTTTTAACAAGCATCTGACATGGAAGTGTGTATGAAATAAAGGTATAGATTTGAATTCTTCCATGCAGAAAAAATGGCACTCATTGACATTCATCAACACTAGCTGAACGTTTTGGGATACCAAACAGTGGACGTGAGCACAATGAGGCAGTAGATGTTGTATTTCAGCCGTGGGGACAGGGATGTGAAAAGCAAGCCACATTCTGGACAGTTATGCAGGTTCTTACAAGTGTGACGTGCAGGCTGTTGTTCATCACTGGCAAAAATGCATAGCTAATGGTGATGACTATGCTGAAAAAAACATGTTTTGTGGCTGAGAATTTGCTCTATCAAATAGTTTTATTACGTACTTTGTATCTGTTTTAGTTTCCATGAGAATAAATAGGAGGCATTACAACCAATGTTCCCTCCATATTTGCAGTGTTCGTGTCTTCTGTCTGCTAAATAGTTTGCTTTTTGCCTATTCCTTCCATTACTATGGAAGCACTTACTGTGAAATCTAAGTTGATTTCTTCCTTGATAACTCACTGCTTAAGTGACACCGTTAGAGTGTGGATTAAAGTTACCAAGTCAGGAAAGAGAAATGGAACAAACTAGCCTTAAGCTACTTTGGTCTTTGGATCATTAAATCCCCATTCTGATATTGTTATTAGGGAACAGGCAAGTAAGCTATACTGAGCAACTCATTTACAAGCAGAAATAATCAAGAGTTAAAAAGCCTTTTTGTTTTTCCTTCTCATGGAAGGAAATATTCGATTGTCTCTTGTGAATTAAAATAAAAAACCGAATACATAAAATGCAAGTTATTTTCACATCCTACAGGAGGTTTTATAGGTATTTTCTATTTCACTGGATATTTTATGGTCTCAAATTTCACAAATCACTCCATATTACACTTCTGTAGTATTAAAATCACTGTAATTCAATCTTAAGTTCTTAACATTCAGATGTGTACGTGGGTATTCCTATTAACTGGAGTAGAATTGGACCTGTTTTTTTTCTTTCAATATCTGTCCCTGTAGGATGGAATTATGTAATGTTATGCAGAATTACAACACTGACTTCTTTGAAACTAAGTTTTCATCTCTTTTTCTATTAAAAATGGTTCATTCTTTACCGTTATTCCACTTCTTGTTTCTTCTTACTAAGGACACATTAATAAGACAATTTTGAAATTGAATGAATGGCATGAATGCACACTAGTCCATACAGATCTATGCATTTTTGAAATAAATGAAAAGGAAAGAAAAAGATGTATTACTTTGGCCCTTCAAGACTGATACAATGGACTTCTCCATATTCTTCCTGTTCTTTACGGACTTGCAACATCACTAAGATAAATGTCCACGCATCCTGTTTCTAATGAAATGACTTTGAAAATTACCAAATTTCCAAATATGAGAAACTTACACTAATTAAGGTGGATTCTAAATCAGTACTTCAGAATACTCATTGAAAATTGCCATCAGTAACATGTTTTTGGACAAAGTAGACATATTTTTTTCTTGAGAGTCAGTATCAGTATTATATTCCTAATTTGGATATGGAAGCCAAATGAAAATCTTGTGTGGAAGTCTGCCATTTGTGTTTGAACATACAGTTCTTTTCGAAGATGTATTGAAAGTTTTTTATTTCTTGATTAGAGCTTTATTGATTGTTAGAAAGGTTTTGTATTTTTGTATTGCTTTTTGTTCTTTTTCTAGTATTTTAGTATTCTTACAGATAAGTTTTCAGGCATTGCTGGAAAATTATTGTGGAAAAATGCATTTAGGAAAATAATCAAAGCTAATTTCTCTGTTTCCAGTTAAAACACTAGATGACCAACCAGGTCATTTATTTTTCATGAATACATTTGTCAAGTGTGTGCCAGTGAAGAGAAATGATTTGAAGGATAAAAGGATTATAACAATAAAAACATAAAAGCAGTGAGGGAGGCTAAGGCCCACTTAGAATTAAATCTTTCGAGACAGGTCAAGAACAACAAGAGGGACCCACTGCTGAACCAGGTGGGTGCCCTGGTAACTGAGGACACTGAGAAGGCAGTTACTGAATGCCTTCTTTGCATCAGTCTTTACTGTTAAGACTGCTCCTCAGGAATTCCAGACCTGGAGATGAGAGAGACCTTGGGGAAAGAGAAATTTCCCCTTGGTTGAGGAGAATCTGATTAGAGATTGTCTAGGAAAACCTGACACACACAAATCCACAGGCCTTGATTGGATGCACCCAGGTGAGCTGAGGGAACTGGCAGAAGGGATTGCCAAAACATTCTCTTTCATCTATGAAAGGTCATGGAGAATGAGAGAGGTGCCTGAAGGCTGGAGGAAGGCCAATGTCACTCCAGTCTTCAAAAAAGAGCAAGAAGGAGGAGCCAGGAAACTATGGGCAAGTTAGCCTCACCTCCATGCCTGGGAAGGTGATGAAACAGCTTATTCTGGATGTTATCTCCAAGCAAGTGGAAAAGAAGGAGATTATCAGGAGTAGTCAACATGGATTTACCAGGAAGAAGTCATGCTTGACCCATCGGGTAGCCTTTTGTGATGTCATGACTGGCTGGGTAGATGAGAGGAGATCAGCGGATGGTGTCTACCTTAACTTCAGCAAGGGTTTTGACACTATGAGTGGCAAAAGGCACCAAATCCAGAGTATATGGTGGATGTGATGGGACAGTCCAGCCAAGACTGGCAACGTACTCCACACTCTTCAAATTTGGTATGGGGCCTCACATATCATGCTGCAAGAGAAAGGTTGTCTTTTCCTCTGGCCTGACTCTGGAAGTTCAAGTCTTTAGCTTTGTCAGCATTGCGATGTAGCAGTCAGAGTTAATGGTTTGTCCAGGTTCCAGGAAATCCAGAATGATCACCACTTTCCTAACTCAAAATCCAGTAGATATCACTTTACCTGCTGAGGACTGTTTCGGACTTTTTCTTCTATGGGGAATTCACAAGTTGCTACTCCATGGTCTGACATTTGACTCCGGCTCGTAGTGGTGACACTACGTTTTGTCACTGGTAATGATGTGACTCAGGGAAGTGTCACCTTCAGCCTTGTATTTGTTCAGTAGGACCTGAAAAACTTGCATATGGCAACCTTTCTGTTTCAATGTTAGGGGTCATGGGACCCACGTGGCACAAACTTTGCAATATTCCAGTGTTGCCACTCTTGTTTCCAACTCATTGAAGCCAGTATTCAATTCCATACACAGTTCCCTGGTCATAATCTGCCAATTCACATGAATTAGATGATTGAGGTGCTCTTCTCTTTGAGGTGTGACAGCTGTGCATTGCCTTCCAGAATGTGGCTTATCTTTCACATCGCTGTCACCACTGGTGAAATGCACCACCCATAGCCTCA
This sequence comes from Numida meleagris, assembly GCF_002078875.1. Lineage (NCBI taxonomy): Eukaryota > Metazoa > Chordata > Aves > Galliformes > Numididae > Numida > Numida meleagris. The sequence continues at coordinate 25,300,054 of NC_034413.1, forward strand.
CTGTGCTCACATCCATTGTTTGGTCTCCATCAACGTTCAGCAAGTGTGAAGAATGTCAATGGGTTCCATTTTTTCTGCATGGAGGAATTCAGTGACGCACCTTTGCTTCATATGCACTTCCATGTCAGATTCCATTCCGTCAAACTGCCCCTCTGCTGCCATCTGTCACACAGCAACAAAATGTAATGGGATATTGGTGGGAAGGTTCAGCCTCTACTGCCACACCACCAACATCCTCCTCTGACATTATGGGCCAACAGAGTAAAATAGGAGATATTACTTTCAGAGCAGCCTTCATATAAGGTCACCTCCACTTTTTTTCTTTTATCTTTTTGGTAGATAATGGCCCTACTGAAGGAGGTAAGAGTTGGTAGAAAGTCTCTGGTTATCCTCCAAATTTTCCTCACAATTTTGAACTACTTGCTCATCCTGTAATACTCAGAAATAGGATTTTGAAGGAGTGTTAGGTACTCAGCTTTTTGGCTGTTTGAAGGAGGCTGCAACCTTCCTAATTGAAATTGAGAAGTATGTAGGCTTGTGAAGTACATCTGAAATCCCTTGCACAGATGCGGCTGTTTTTCCTGGAAAATATAGATGCAGACACAAGTACAACCACAAATATCAGTGTGTAGTATGAAGCTGTGCTGATAGTCTCTCACTTTGCTTTATTTGAAATTCTCACATCATTAAGTTGCATTGAATTTGCCATTAAAAGTGACATTTCTCTCAGGACTCAATTCTGTTTGGAGCTGGCAGCAAAATCTTGGTGGTTCAGATCATTTTAGATAAAAGAGAAATAGATACAGCTAGTTAGCATGCATATGCTCTATTTAACTTTCTAACTTTTTTCATTCAATTTAAACTGAAAACACCCCACCCCTCTTAAACTTGAATGTCTTTTATTTGCAGTCTTCAGATCTTGCTGTCATAATTAGTTTAACTGTTACAAACATGTAATAGTCATAATCACCTTTCTGTGACTGAAGTTGGAGTTCACGTGAGTATCACTGGAAAGCTTCCTCCTTGATATCTATGAGGTAGTTTTGGGAGTATGAGTTTGGAATTACGATAATTCAGGTACTGCTAACTTTTTTTCACCCAAGTCCCTTATATGAGAAAAAAAAAAAAAGCAACAGTTGATAGAAACGTACTTCTAGGCTTGCAGCACATTTTTAAGGTAGCTATTTGAAGATAACAGTGGAACTCCTGAAATACCTTAAACAAGTTAATATGTACCTGAGTCCAGACTTAAAAGGTGTGTAAAGCTGCCTAACCCTGAAGAATCAATGGAGTTATTCCAAATATCTGACCCATCAGATTTCATCTCAGTCATTTGACCTGACCTAGATAAAATTCATTTTTCACACTTCAGACCATGTGAAAGTTGACATTCGCATAAGGTTGTAACTCGTAATGAGGGTTTTAGGGGCCATGTACTTTGTAATATGAAAATTTAAGAAAGGGTAGGGTTCACAAGGCTTCTCTATCTGATTGGAGTATATTTCTAAGGACAGAAAGGTGAGCATTCTGTAAAATTAGTAGTAGATGTAGTCACATTGCCTAATTTCATTTCATATTTAGTATGTCATATTTGGGATAGTCTCCATCATGCCTATCTCCTGTTCGCCCTGTCTGCAGCTAATACTTTCTTTTCTACCTCCAAGATAGATGCACGCCCAGCAAGCCTTATCATTTTAGACCACCACCATACAGATTAAGAACAGAGCTGAAACTGTCAATTTTATAGACCTCAGCAAGAAAATCCCATGGCCTATACATTGAGGAGAGTTTAGGTTTTAGTAGGAGACTGAGAAATCGGAGAACTTCAGTACTGAGTTATTTAGCAGCCTATGGAAACTTTTAACTATTTAGCAAGCTATTGTATTAAATACTAGACTTACCCATGTTTCTTTTTTTTTTTCAGTAAGTTATTTTGGCAATTTAATTATAAGAACAGTGTATGATAAATTCTTTGGGCCAGTGCTAAAGAAAGTCCACAGAACGTACAGTCTGGCCTCACAGTACTATAAATAAAAATAAAATGTTTTGATATTTACTCGCTAGAAGTGGTTTTTCACCATTTAGGTTCCTGTCTCTTTTTCACTGGGTTTTGGCACTTGTGTTTAACAAAGTTTTTTTGCTACCACAGTCCTACAGTCCTTGTGGTGATGTCCCCGAGAGTAAATGAATAGACTGTTTAACGCACTCTTATCCTAGAATAATGCAATCATCAAAGACATTGTATGGTTCATTATTAAAAAAAAAAAAAAAGCTTCCACAGAAGGGCTTAGAAATTAACATTAAATTTCTAGTCTGTGTACGATGCCATGCTGCTCAAGGATATATTCCAAATATTCTGAGAAAAACCTGTCTCTTCTTAAATATGTTTTTTAAAACTGTGTTCCTAACCTACTATTGATTTTAATAAGTAATATGTTCTATAAATTCTAGACATCATACTATAAATAAGCAAGCTTTTAATGCATATAATAAATCTATCCTATATATATATATTAATCTCAAATACTATCACACTGTGTTCAATACCTGTACGTGCTTTTAAGTTCAGAAAATCTGTTCTCAAAACAGCAGGAGCTTGTTCTGATCTTAGATACTCTACTGCATGTAATCCTGCACATCTTGTTTAATCAGCTAATATACGTGTGTGCAAACACAGTGGGCGACTTTTGAAGACATGAGGTGAGAGCACAGCTACACCTCAGATTTTAATGGCAGAGAAGGGAACAGAAAGAAAGAAGTTCAAAAGAATGCTCTGCCTACTTTTAATTACATTTTTCAGGCATATAATGATAAATCAAGATTGCTAATTTTTCAAATGTTAATGCTTCTTCACTGGCCTGTGTTCTGGATTTGACTCCCTCAAGGACCAGAAAGGACAGGTTTTGTTTCTTGCACAGACTTCTAAAAGATTTTTCTTTGTCCAAAGAAAATCATATGAATCTAGTCAAACCCTCAGTATTGAAAACTAATAAATTCAACATTTGTTTTTCCAGACAGTGACTAAACAGAAAACAAAATCATTTAAATTCAAAATAAAATTTTTGTGTATGTGAATTTGTGAAAACTTAAATATTTTAAAGGTAGTGCAGAGTACTTTGTAGTACCAAGAACAAGATGTTCTCTCTCCTTTGGGAGTTATTAGTGCCTACTACAATATTATAATAGTTTTAAGTTTTGAAAATACCATCGTTTAGGAAGTGTTTAAATATATTTTATAGAAAATGTCCAAATTTCCAGAAAAATCTCAAACTTTTGCCAAAATAAAAATAATATTAATCATTTCATCATCCTGTCATCAAATATTCTACTTAAACAAAAAGCAGTTTATATTTATGATTATCCCCTATACTTGACTGGTCTCAAATATTCTAGTATCTATTCTGAGAAATAGTAGCCATATTAGTTGCTGCCAATAGGCATTATAACATTGAACAGAGAAGGGGTAGGAGATCAGGCTGGACCTGGTCTTCATTGAAAGAAATGAATCCTCAGATGGGAAGTTGCAAATTAATTTGTATTTAGCCTTATTAAGACATTGGCAACCATATTTTGAAGAGCATTGTTTTAAAAACATTCTCAAAATACTACCATAAACTTGTGAAAATAAGTATACTCATAACGTTGAGGGTCTCTTTCCACCTTTCTGTCTTATCACCCATTGAACTGACAGAATGGAACAAATACTGTCTTAACAAGTTTTTGATGTTTGTTGCCATTCTCTGTGCGATACATGAATTGGTCTTTTTCTCCAGCTGTCACATTTCATTAGCTCTTTCAGTTCACTTTGCTTGCACAAGATCTTTTTCCCTTGTAGTTTTGACACAGTTTTGCTGCTGTTTTAAAATCACATCAATCTGTGAACTTGTAGTAACTGGTAACAAGATGGTACCTGCAAAATATGATACTGGTTTATTATTGCAACAGATTACAAGAATGTGTTTTGGGTGTTTTAAAAAGTATGCTTCCCAGTTTGAACACAGACTTCAGAAAACCATTCTCAAGCTTTACCTCTGCAATGGGAATTCCAGTTCATGTGACACTAAAGTAAAAGCAAATCAAATGGCAAGGAAAGAGGGGAAATAGACAAAAACCTTGTGTGTGCTAGAAGTTACCTTTTGTGTTGCAGTCCCTATGGGCAGGGGACATATTGGAGAGGTGTATTCCTGAGCAAGACATTTAATTGTCTGTGTCCTGTGGCTGAACTGATTTACACTGAGAATATTGTATATCTTATCTTCTATGCATGCTGTATTTGAACTTTTCTATTTGGGCTATGATATTCAGGAAAGCAACTATCTTTCATTGTGTGGATGAAGAATGTGCAAGTTAGTTCCATAAAATAAATAATATATATTTTAGTTGCCACCACGGTAGTTCATAAAGCTTTCTCTGAAATCCCCAGTGACTCTTCTTCATCCAAAATTTGGTATTGTTCCTTCACTAGTCTGTCTAGGATCTTTCAGTAGTTTCTTTCGATCACTGAATTTTATCACAAGGCTATTTAGCATTTATTTCTAATGCTGCTAGAAGTATATGACTAAGTAAGAATCTCTGCTGTCATTTAAATATGTTTTTGAGTGTCGTGCTGGGGAAGCAAAGCCTGAAAACCTAAGCTTTAGCATACCTAGGAGATAAAAAGCCCAGCTAATTCCAATTTTTGATGCCTGATTGCACAAGATCTCTTAAGACCCTGGGGTCTCGCCACTGCTGCCTGCATGACCTGATCATTCCCCGTGTCCCTGTAGCCCCTGACTTTTGTCCCTTCCTGTCACTGCAGCTCAGTGCAGCTTATCTAATGCTATCTGAAGGGTTATTTTCCAACACTGACACTTTAAAGGCAAGGCGAGAATACATGTGAAAACAAGACAGGGAGGCAGCAGAAGGCCTAACAGGGAGCACCCTGAGGAAATGAGGACAAGAAGTAAAAAAGGCAGAGCTGCAGATGTGTGTTTTCACCATGCCACAGAGGTGGCGCAGGCATCAGTGAGCCTGACAGAGCTCAGCCCAGCCGTGCATGGGCAGTACCACTACCAGCCTGCAAGGAGCATGGCTGGGACACACACACTTGCACACTCTCTACAGGAGAAAGCAGTGTCAAACAGCCTATCCACTGGTGCATCAGTCAGATGTGCTACAAAGCCCACTTAAGGGGATGTTCACGTTGCGTGAGTACTTTGTTCTCCTTTACACACTAGCAGAGAGGTTCTGGGTGGCAAAAGCCATGCATCAGATAAGTTGGAGGTGATGGAACTTACTCAGTTCCATAGCTAACGTTTTTTGCTTTACTGAGAGGAACTCAACTATTTCTGGGGAGAACTCAGGGTGTAGTTGTGGATGCATAATGGAGCCAACTAAGCTGGATAAGCTCCATATTTATCTGCTATTTTGCACTCTGACCACCCACATTCTCCAGACTTGCTGTTATCTACCCTTTTCCTATTCCCTGTTGGGTAGGAAAGCAAGAAAAATGGCCTTCAAAAAGAAGTTAAGAATGTGTTCCTGACTTTCGATGCTTAAATAGTTAGGAAAATACTGTTGAAGACTTCTTATTCTGAAGCATGAAACTGTCCAGAGAAAAAGAATTCATATTTTTATCTTCTTAAACATTAACCACCTCTGAAAACGCTGACTAACTTATGGCTGCTTATATCTGTTAATGTTAAAAGCGGGAGGCTTTTGGCTATTCCTTAGTCTTTTCTGTGGAAAACTAGTGCTTTCCTTTCAATATGAGTAGGCCTCCCAAGAAGCTGCTGCTCCTTCCCATGCCCCTCCCTTGGCTGACTCTCTCTTTAAGTCTTTTTTACTGGGAATACTTCCCAAGATCCACATCCTGTTTAACAGAAGTTTAAAACAATACAAAGTTCATCATTTTTTTACAGAAGCTCCAAAGCCTTCAACACTTAATAGATCTTTCGGATTCTCATCCTCTTCATAGAACTACAGCAGTAATGTTTTTTAATGGAGAAGGGCTTATTGAGCAGCCTCCAAAGTTTTTAACCTTTTTGAGCTAGTGGCAAGGGCTACTGCTGCCCTGATGCACATTCACAGGCTATTTCTTGATCAGAATGTTACAGGGCTGTATATCCATCCTTCCAGAAAGTTTTGCCCAACACCTCACTGATGTTTCTGCATAGGACATCTAAGTCCAGAACTGAGAATTGTGAATATGTGCTTCTGCAGAGAACTGTAGCCAAATCCCTGCCTTTCTTAGTTTAAAATCTGAATCCTTCCCATATTTTCAAATTCCTATTTTAAGAAGATATTTTTGCTCATTTTTAAGTTCAGGTATGCAATCTGCCAAAATTAACAAAATCTCTCAGTACCAGAGAAACATCACAAAAATACTTTATAATAAGGGTAAATTATTTTGGTCCTACCTCAAATCCTTCATGAAATGAGATTTTGCTGTTGGAAATGGTTATTTCACCATAAAAACATTGCACATTCCCTCTGAAAACTATAAATGCATGGAAATGCACACCTGTACTCTGGAGGTGGAATTTCACCATTCTTACAGTGAATGTCTCTGCCCTCTGACAGTACTGACAGTTGCTTCATCTTGGAGCAATTACACAAGTGCCCATGAAAATATCAGTTTTCACAGATAAAGTCACAAAGGGAAACCTGGAGGAATAGTTTGAGTGCTAGTCAAATGATGCATGAATATTATGCTGATTCTGGGAAGATAATATTCCATTCTTTCCTGATAAAGGGAAAAAACATTATATTTTAAATGATCATACCTCTCAAAGAGGGTATGCAGGACCATATATATCAACCGTTAACTAAAAATGATAAATATATATTACTGCATGTGTCTTCTCTAACTGTACTGAGTGACATTGTTTCAACTGTACTTTGGCTAAAAATATGGCTTTCCATCTAACATTCTGAGTTGTTGTAATGTAATTCAACTGCAGAATGGAAAATCCTCAGTTTCACTGACTCCCTGTATTTTTGTACTGAAAAATATCAAGAATATCTTGGATCGTATCCTAGTCTGGAAATCACTGTAGACCTGGTTCTATGAAGAATTGGTCCAGAATGTTCTAGGGTATTAAATGGATTCAGACAACACTATTCTTCAAGGATTCTAATTTCTGTTGAGTGCAGATGTCCTGGTAGATGCTACCACTGTGTGTATATATTTGGTGAGATCAATCGAGTAATTTCTACAGGAAGGTGCCATGTGTGATATGGCAATGGATATTTGTAGAAAGCTGGCCAGTTGAAGTGCTACATACAGATGTGTGATCCTGTTCCTTACACAGACTTAAACAGGATTAACTTAAACAAATTGTCCTTATTCCCTTTATTTAAGATTGATTATCCCATCTAAGAATCCAAAGTGTTTCCTATTCGGAATCTGCATTTCCCTTTAAGAACTTCCTGTGTAGCATTAGGATACTAAAACTTTATTAAGCTGTATCATTTTTCATGCTCTTTTCTTCCTGTATGATATGCCAATACCTAATTACTGCTACTACTTGGATGTGCTTCAAGCTATGGGCTTTTATTTTTTTTTCATCTAGCAGGTGAAAACATCCACACTGCATAAAAACTCTCTTGCTTTCTTCTACGTTTAAACAATAATCATATAATCAAAGCAGAAGTTAGTGACTAGAAGCACATTTGAGGATGGATCCTGCCCTGGTGAAATTATATTGAAATTATGTTCACTATCTTATACCTCTTTCTTCTGAAAAAGATAATTATGCAGGGATTTAGGCTATTACTGACCTTTCTATGGTAAAACAAGAACAGCATTTGTGAGGTTTCCAAACTCCTAGACGGGACTTACTGAAAAAAAGGCATAGCAAGTAAAAAGAGAAAAACCTACTTCAGGAGTTTTAGTTTTCCAAAAAACCTGGGAAATAAATGAGTCTTAAAGATCTTGTCAAATACATACACATATTTCACTGACTGCGGTAATGCTGTCCTGAGTCATACTAATGTTGGTGGCTGGAGAGCAGCCTCTGTCTTACAAAAGCTTCTAATACTGTTTCAGGAAGTAACCTCATAATTATTTGTGTTCTAGAAAAGTCTGAAGGTCTGGCCAAATAAGACAACTGACTGTGAGAAGGTGTGTTACCCATCAGCTATACCCTCAGACAGAGCTCTGGAGGCTCCTACTGCAGCCAACGTGCTTCACTGACCAATGCGCTTGGCAGCGACTAACAGAGTTTCTCTTTGCTCCTTCAGTGAGGCAAGCTTTCCTGACACATGGTGCTAAGCACAGCTCTGTCAGGGTGCGCCATGTCAGAGTACTGCAGAAGGCAAAGATACTTCTTCCTGGATGTTTTGCAGTACGCGTATCAGATCTGTGCTGTCACTTCTCGCATGCTGCTTTTATTTTAAACACTGTCAAGTACGTACCAGGCAAGTTGTCTAACACTGAAGGCCATTGTTTGGCAGACTCAGATTCTTCAGAAGGCATTTATGGTTTTCCTTTTTCTAGATCACTCAATGAGTTCAGCCCAACTAAGAATATTTCATAAGCTTTGTTTAACAGTTATGCCATAATGGTATAAATGTAAGAATTCCTGTTGCTATTTGTTCTTTAAGGTTTGACCTGACAGTTGTGTCGCGTGCAATTGCACTTCTCCAAGATCTTCCTCTATCTCAGAATTAAGTTCTTTTCACCTTCTTTGTGCCACTTCTGTTACAGGTCTTTAACAGATTTTTAGGAGGTAACGTTGTACTCTCAGACTTTGAGTCTGGTGGCAGAATGCACATCAATTCTTTTACATTTATGCATTGGTATTGAACCACAGTTCATCATGCCTATTGGCATGATATGCTTACCATTTAAATACAGAGACCTCGTACAGCAAGGCAATTAGGTAAATTAAGTATATGACCTTCAGTTTAATTCTAAGCCTGGGACCAATTGCAGTGGAATCAAGAAAACTGATTCTATCCAGCCCTGAAAGTGTTGTACAAGTAGGACTCCAGAAATACTCCATGATTCTGCATGAGTTTCCTGATGTGAAAACTCTCCACAGCTCCTTAAATAATATTCACTAGGACAGACTTTTCTGGATCCTGCCACTTGATGCTACCAACTCCCAGACTACCGTAGAAACTGAAAGGTCAGTTCAGGAGTGTTCCATCTCATTAACAACAGTTCCCATCTTTCAGAGTTTTCTTGTATAACTAGATTTCTTTCTGCTCAGCGCTGGCTCTCTGTAGGTAACTAAAACCTTCCTCTGCCAGCCTATGGGATCTTGGTCGGCTGTAACTGTAGTTTAGTCTGCAGTGTATGGTTTCTGTATGCATATTAATAGCACACCTGAAATCTTTGATGAAGGTGATCCCTATGAATCCTGGATGATCTACATATTTATTTGTTCTGTTATGAAATCTGCACTTATGAACTTCATTCATTGGCTACTGAAGTAATATTTACAAATTATTCACCATACAAGTTATTCTGATCTTCAGCTTGCTGCAGTTTCATTTGTCTTTTATTACCATTACTTAAAGTGTTTATTGACAGTGTTGTTTTTAGGGTTAGTACTTCATGCAAACACTGCAGGAATATTGATTTAACTCACTGCCCATTGAATGCTGAGATTTGGTTGACTAGGTTTTATAACACGAACATTTTTATAGGGAAGAAACACCATTTTATATACCAGATGGTGAGAGAATGTTACAATATATATATTTTAAAATCTGTTATCCATGCAAAAAGACACTAGTTCCAGACACTTGCTTCCACTTTTCCTTAAAACATACTATGCATCATATAATGCTATTGTAAAACTGAGTTTAAAACCCCAGCAGTACAGATACCAAAATATTAATTGCACAGGCTCACCTGCCCTGAGCTGGACATGTGGTATGATTGGAGGATATGAGCCCCAAGCCCAGCTGCAAGGTATGACTATTGGAAAGTATTTACATTGCTTTCCAGCAACATTTCACTTAGAGTCCTTTACTATTGGCAGGAATTTTCAGTGTATAAAGGTGAAATTTCATGAATAAAGCACTATTCATAATTCCTATAGTCTACAAACACGAAAATACCTAAGGCTAAAGAAACTAGTTTAGAGCATACAAGAAACGCAAAATTGGTGGAAGAGACTACCCACCCCTTATTGTCTCACTCAGTCAGACATAGCCTATGCCTGTCCTAATCCATTATCCTGTCAATGCTGATGAATTGCAACAGAATATCATTTTTACTAAAAGTCAGAAATTTAAACTTCAGAGGAAACAAAATAAAAATGCATAGCCTAACATCTCTGCAACTAGCTAGATTTGTATTCTCTTCTTCAGGAAAAGTCATGCAATGTAATTTAGCTTTAGAAAAATGGCACTAGGATTCAAACCTCACTCAGAACTCAGCTGATTTCTGTTATGATACCACATATCTGTGAAATACTAACCATCCATCTATAAGTAGAATCTAATTAAAAGTTTAAAAGTGCAATTTAGAAACTGTACATGGAGGGGCCATTTTTTTTCCCATGGACAATTTTAATTTGGTCGTAAATAACTTGTTTAAATACTTTGTTCTGAATGTACAACCTTAGAGGGCTGTTCTGCTCTCCAGATATTTGTACTCAGCTCTGCAACAGAATATATTAGAAAAAAAATGATAGAATATTTCTAAGAATGTAGAAATATCTTCTTTGTATGCAGTTCAGTTATTTCAGTGCTTTCATGTGCACCTTTTCCGTCACTCAGCATCCCTTTGATGAATTCCATAAAACTAACCAAATAAAAAATAAGCTAAATTAATATATTGGAGAAAGGTTTTGGGTCTCTACATATTCATTCTTTGGGAACTAATTAAAATTGATTTTGCTACTCTTGGTTTTTAATGCAATTCTACGATATGACTGCTTTTTCTTATGATTATTTCATAGTTCTGAATCAGGAGTCATGTAACTGGTGCCTGGAAGGTTTGACACTCACAATTTTTTGGTCATAAATATTTAGGTTTTCTGAGAGAGCTTAACTTGATTTATCTATGTTGAAAAAAGATGATATGGTGTAGGCATCAATCTCTTTGATCTAGTAAGTTGTGTGATGCACTGCCCTAACAATCCAGTAAGCTGGTGTAGAACATTGCAATTAGAGTAATTTTCTTTGTTGGCGATTCCAAACATGAGAGAAAAATAAATTACAATAGAAACGCAAACCCTCTGTGTCCTAGTGTGCGATACGGTAGTGGAATATCAAAACTGACCTTCATAGTTTTGGAATAAAGAAAAGATTGTAATTCCTTCTGCTCTCAGTTTAAATTTGTTTCATTTTTGTTTGGTTTTTAATATTTTATTATCTAAATATCTTCCTGATTGGTCAATATTCTCTGAAAGAAAAGGATTTTAAAATAGATTTAAATCTGAACAATTGAAATCCCCTTTTTTTTTTTAAATATGAGCATCGTCACTCGTGAACAAATAATCCAGAATGTGTATGGATATCAAAATGTTGATCATAGAGTAATTATGGCTTTTACTTGATTCACCTGACTAAACTGCAACCGATAAGAAAGTTCTCTTTAATTCTGTACACAATAAGAAACATTTGGCTTTGAATTACAGCACTGCCATAGAGGACACTTTTGAACACTGATTTTAATAATATGTTATTCAAAACTTTTCTATTTAGAATTAGTTGAAAAGTTTGGATTTGTTTGTATGTTTTTCTTTGTTTTGTGGGTCTTTAGAAAAGAAGATCCAGTTGCAAAGGCAAGTACCTCTTGCACGGTTTGCTTTCAAAGGTGACTGCCAAACCAAAAATCTTACTCTAATAATGACTATGACAGGACAAGAGAAATTTATTTAATTAAATGGTGATTTTCCTTAACTTAATGGCTTTTATTCAAGAAAATAACATGTAATTAAGCACTGATTCAGTAACTATAGGAATGGAACCTTGTGGGTGAAAGAAACTTTCTGCCACCACTGCAAGAATGCCCTGGTTGGGCATGAAGCAGCAGGTCTTGCTGGCTTTATGGGAAATATCTTCTAGCCCATCCTGAGCAAGGCAGCAGGAAGCAGGGATCCTCACAGTTTATACAATTTACTCTTCCTATATTTGAAATGGATAGACATAGATAGCTGCTGAACAGCAAGCAGCACCAGCCTAAGAGAAAAACCTTCCCTCTTGGAGGGTGTTGCTGTGCAGCATGGTCTTGTGACAAAGAATGTGATTTTTTGTCACTTCTTTTCAACATGATGGCAAGTACTGTCATAGTATAGGTAACGAAGACTTAATATGATGTGCAGTGCAAATCTGACTTACTAGCACTCTTTTAGTTTAGTGTGTCTTGTTTCAGGCCTTCCTTAGCTTTTAGCATGTAGTAAAAGTTTGCCACCTGTTCTTACAGGCATGTGACATGAACAGTTTCCCTTTTAAAACTGAGTCACTTCTCAGTTGCCATGTGAAGAGCATAAGTAAAATCATGTTCCTGTTGAAATACAGAGGAACTCTGCTATTGACCACAGCTGGGGCTGGATTTCACCCTTTGATCATAGAATTGTAGAATCGTAGAATGGCTTGGGTTGGAAGGAACATTAAAGATTATCTAGTTCCAGCCTCCTGTCGTGGGCAGGGTTGCCAGTCTCCACATCTGGCACTAGATCAGGATGGCATCACTTGACGATGCCATTAAGTTTTTTACATTTATATTCCATCCTCACTTCTTGAATATTATGATTTCTACTAAAATGTAACCATATTGAAAAAAAAAAAGAATAAGTTTTTACATTTGCATAACTTTAATGATTGAACTGATTGAGCTTAATATTTCTTTCAAAGTTCCCACTTTGGCTGGCATTGCTAGCATTGAAATTGCAAATATATATCTCAAAAGGAACATATTTTTAGAAAGTTTCATGCAATAGGAAATAAGGCCTTAAGATGAAAAACACTTTTTCATCTTAGCGGTAATTCTTATCTCACTTGTATATGTAAGCAAAGTGCTATGGAGGTTGTCAGATTGTGTACGTTGTTAGCTGTATTACAAATTTGCCTGCTTGATTTTTTTTTTTTCTAATTCAATCAAAAGAAGCTTTTAGCATGAACAAGTAGGATATGAAGCAAGGACCAGGCAAGAAACCATTGTGTACATTACCTCGTAAGAATTAATGGTGAGGCCATTAATGGAGAAGTAATTAAAATTATATCACTGCTTTATCCAAATCATTAAAAGCTTCCTCTTGTTAGAAGAGAAAGGCAACTTTACATTTAAGGACAGTTTATGCAAAACCAACAAACAAAGATAATGAATCTGAAGGACCAATGGTTATAGGTTTTTTGTTCTCCATATATGTATCTGTGTATAGTTTTGAATTTATATGCTGCATATTTATTTCTTAGGAGCAGTTTCCATTTAAAAATCTGTTTGTCTCAAGCTGCTAGAGGAAAGTTTCTTGTGGGTGCCTGTTGCACAGCAGGGCCGAGAAGCAGAGGCTGAATTTGAGTTGAATCCAGGGCATGTTATCAAAATTGTAGAAATAATTATCTTTCCCTGCCTTCAGAGGGGGATCACCAAGATCTGCAGTACAGTTCATTATTCCTCGTGTGAACACTGTAATATAAGGTAAATTTATACCATGCATTGTTCTTGTCTCCTCCTTATGCTGAAATAACATGTGCTATAGCACTTTCAGCACAAGACCTTTATATAGCATATCGAAATATACATTGAAAATGAAGATGTACAGCACTCCGGTTTAAAAATTGTTTTACTGCATTGTAAATGTTGCTATACTGTGTTACATTCTTATTGTAGAGAAAAAGAAAGTGAAAGAATAGCAGTAGAAGCTTATGTGGAGACCCTGGGAATGCTTGTGATTCCCATGTCGCAGGTTTGGATGATCAGGGAGCTGGAGCAACAAATTGTTAAGTCTTCATTTCTGGTCTCCTAGTTCTGAATACAGATCTAACTTTCTGCTGAGCTTGATTCCCTTTTTATAAACAGATGAACTGGAGAGTCTTCCCCTTAAAATACATTCAGTTTCCCAAAGGAGCTGAAGGGAAATTTAGATGTTTGTTGTATAAATAAATAACTGAGCAGTGTGTGATTTCTATCTACTTTACATTGTCATTTTGTTCAGACAAGAGATACAGGAATTCTGATCTTGCTTTGTGGTTGGGTGTCTGGGGTTTATGTGGCAAGGCTTTGTAGTCCAGGGCTGCAGCGTGGTCTCCATGAGCAGAGCCCCACAGCTGCCCCATGTCAGCTCAGAGCCAGCTCCAGCTGCCCTAGAAGGGACCAACCACTGCCAGAGCTGAGCCATGAGCAGCACTGGGTGCACTTCTGGGTGAACGGATTCAAGGAAGGGAGAAACTGCTGTGCAACAGGAGCTGAGAGAGAGGAGTGAGAGAGCATTTGTGGTGAAGTTCAGCTGCCCATTAGGATAAAAGCTCCACATAGGGAGCGTAAAAGAATGTGCCCTTGAAAAAAAAACATTTTAAAGCTGTCTTGTTTAGAGATTCCTCCATGTGTCCCCATGGGCATTCATGCCAGCTGATGTTGGGAGACTTACTTTGATTTGTGGTTGCCAGAACAGCCTGGTGGGGCATGGACACATCATTGGGACTTAAAAATAAGATTCAATGAAGTCATTCTGTATTGTATTGCTTTCAAAACCAGGAATATTTACACGTGTGTATTTGTATTCAAAACTGAGCTGTGTGACTTTTGTATCACAGCTGATGGATGTATCCTATTATACCTCATGTGATGAAGTCGTAGAAGTTTGTTCCACAGCCAGAATATATCCTGTTCTGTTTATTCTATGGTTTTAACATCTTCATCCTAAAATATGTCTACACTCACATACATGTCTATATTCATATATAAAAATAGGTAGGTCGCTCTGAAAGTAATGTGTCATACTTATTTCCATGGAAGTTACAACAGATGCAAACAGTACAACACTATTTGATAGAGCAAATTCTCAGCTTCAAAACAGTATTTTTCAACATAGTCATCACCATTCGCTATGCATTTTCACCAGCCATGAACAAGATCCTGCATACCACACATAAAAATCTGCATGGCCATCTGGAAAATGGCTTGTCTTTCACATCACTGTCACCACTGTTGAAATGCACCACCCACCACCTCACTGTGCTCACATCCATTGTTTCGTCTCCATAAACATTCAGCAAGTGTTGATGAATGTCAGTGGGTGCCATTTTTTCCATGTAGAGGAACAGTGCCACACCTTTGCTTCATATGCACTTCCATGTCAGACGCCATTGTGTCAGACTGCCCCTCTGCTGCCATCTGTCACATGGCAACAAAATGTAATGGAATATTGGTGGGAAGGTTCAGCCTCTACTACCACACCACGAACATCCTCCTCTGACATTGTGGGCCAAAATTATTATGTACTGAATCCCTGATCATTGAATGGTAGAGAATAACTACTATGAAGAGGGCTGTGCGTTGGTGTATTCATAGTAGACTCAGGCAAAGACTTACAGTATTACAATTCAGAATTACTAATTGGGATTTTAGAGTAATTAGTGCTTCTTTAGTTTTCCACTGAACAAATAAATATTGACACCTCTAATGAAAGTAAGTGGTACACATAATGTATGCTGGCATTTAACTGGTTTTAAAGTTGAATCATAGTTTTTCTTTTTTTTTTAATGTTTACTATTTTAAAAAAATTGAGATTGGAAGTTGTGCTGGATTTTAAAACATTTTTTTCTTTCTTTTTTCTTTTTCTTTTAAATCACAACTTCTAATATGATTGATTACATATAGAAAAATACCATGGAAGTATTTATCAATTGACCTTCCATCTCTTGTTCCCTTTGAAATATTTATTCAGCAGCTATCTTGCTCCAGGCATTGTTTTACTTCTTTTTGTCTTTTCCTAGTGTTTTTCTGTTTAAGGTTAAATTGAAATACACGACAGTGATAAAACCAAGATTCTCAGCTGCTTTGCTTTCTATAACTCCTTATAATCTTTTAGGCTTGGTATAGAAAACTTCCTCATTCTTACATAGGGGTGCTGAGAAACAGTTTATTCTGACTCCTGTGTACAAATATATACATATATTATATATATAAAATGATAAAGGTGTTTTTTTTCTATATTCTTAAAATCCACCAAGAGGTGAAGTGCTTGGAAAATATGAATGATTTCATGGATGTCTCAAAGCTTTAAAGATGAAAGATCTGGCTTTTTTTCCTGATTAAGCTATGAGAATGATGAGATCCTGTGGGCTTTTCCTACTTCAAAGTGTCATTGAAATGTAACTCTAAAGAGGGGTGCCACAAAAGTATTTTCATGGAGTTTGATAGAGTAAGTTCTTTGTATGGAAGTATAAGTAACTACGCTTCTTGACTTCTTCTAACTTGTGCTGTGTTGGACTTTCAAGGGAGCTGTTAAAGTGTTACCCATTAAGTCACCAAACCTCTTACATAGCAGAAATACGACATCCAAAATCATGTTAATAGCACTCATTACTTTTGATATAATTCTCCCAGGCAATTGCTTTTCATTTGATATCAATTTGGTCATATCAAGAGAAAAGCTGCTTAAAAGACATCTAACAGTATGGAAATCTGGCCACCATGGGACAAACTGTGGCCTAGACCATATGGGATCAGCTCCAGTCAGAAATGGGAGCTGGCTGGTTACAGCAGGAAAAGTACGGGTCAGTGTTGTTCAGCATTGCTACTTTTGAACAATTAAAGGTTAAAGATAAATTTCCAAACTTGTCCCAAAGGTATTTGAATGGTAATGTTTCAAACACAAGAAGTACTATACTGCACAGAAGTTTCACACAGGCTGAACATGATTCAGTACTCCTAACAAGAGCCTGAACAAAATGCTAGTAGTAGAGCTACAGAAAGCACCATTACAGAGCTATACAAACATTGTTTTGAATATAAGGGAATTGTGATAAAAGAACTTACCCAAGACTTGAGAGCAAACCCGTAACCGCAGTGGTTCACTCTGCCTTGGTACCAAGTCTGTACTACAACAAATCATCCTGGTAAAAATAAATTTCTGAATGAATGTTAATAGAATGAGAAAATAATAATTCCAAGTTCATTTCTCTATAATCTACTCAAAGTTAATTGCTGATAGCATTGTTTCTCCTGTCACTGTTTTTCTAAGTGTTAAAATGAGCAATAATATTTGGCTTGATCTGTTATTAATTTGGTCATTCTTGGCAGAGAAGCCAATCCTGAATGCAATTTAATTGTTGGAAATGATGAGAAAGTCTTAATTTACCTCTAGTCTTTATCAACTTGGGACTTCACAAGAGTGTAAAATTTATTTTAAGTTCTACTTTTTCTGTAACTACTTTATTACTCCCTCTAACATAATTTCCTGTGCTTCTATAGCTCTCCTTTGTCTTTGATCACTCTAATAACTTTACAAAATAATTGAAACCATTTATTTAAATATAAAGCTCCCCCTTTTCCCATTTTTTTTGTATGTAACAGCTATGATAGGCATACTATTTATCCAAAGAGTAGAACAATTTTATTTACTACCAAAAGTGATTAAGACTAAAAAAAAAAATGTATTATAAATAATTACAATTTTAGAGAAGGTAAGAATTTAAACCCGGAGGTGCACTGTTTGCACAAATGTGTTTCCCTCACAGATTTATAAACAGCATTAAATCCTCTTTGATGGCAAGTTCAGAAACTGAAATAGCTGGTAGTAATACACTATCTGGATGCTTCAAACACTTCTTAAATTTGACAATATCTGTGACTTTGTGTTCATTTCCAGGAGAAATTCAGAAAGAATATGTTGGAAACTTTCCAGGGTTGAGCCTGTGCAGTAGAGCTACTGCTGGAGCATTGGTCAGCTGTAGACATGCATCGGAAAGGGAAGGACCCCGACAAGCACGCACCTTTCTCCCAGGTACTTTAAAAGTTTATGACTAACCCTATCTCCCATTGATAGCATGAGGAAATCACCACAAAAAATGGTATTTTCTTCATCACTTTTCTGCAAAGACTAAAGTTGTTATGATAGACAGTGGAACTAAAGGTATTCCAAATTTTTATTCATGATTCTTTGTGGCAGACTGGTAAAAGTGTGAGCATTTCCAGGGTGTACCTAGTCTTATGTCACGTGAGAAAACCTATACCCAGATCATATACCAAGTAACGCCTAGCAACAGGGTTCTCTGCACAGGAATGAACTTTCTATTGCATGGGAGAGTGCACAGTTTTGAAAACAAAAAGGTTAGATGCCAAGATCTGAAGTATACTATGTATTCCCATTCTGCCCGATTAATTGGAATAGAGTGTATTAAATGGAATGGAAAAGTGTAAGTTTCATGGGAAGAAAAACCAACAGTGATTCATAATAGTAAGTAATTTTAACTTTATCTGTTGATGACTGATTGCTTCATAAGCTTTCTCACTTACTGTTGTCATTATTTTGTACCAATTCTAGGAAAGATTTGAATTCTGATTTAGGGCTTAGTCCAAGACAGATTGTGATATACTTTAAGATGTTTGTTGATCTCAGCATACTTTGGATCAAGCTATTTTGATGGCTTTTTCCATAGTTGCTTTCAAATCCTTCTGCATTTGGCATCCTCAATTTATGTTCCTGACAAAAATTTCAGGGGTTACAATGATTTGGAGAGTAATATATACATTTCTGTTGTGTTGCAGTAGCTTCAGTATATCACAAGGGCATTGTTAAGGATAGTTACTATATATCTCTGTTGAAATCATTATTAAATGGTGCTTAAGAGACTGATGCAATACCACTAAAATCAGAATTAAAAAACTGCTTTGATTTTACTCTTGCCAGACAGAATTTTACTCACTGAAGTACTTAGAATTTATGGTCAGCTAAAAGCAGAGAATATCAAGAATTCAGATTGTTAAGAAGCAACCCAGGCTTCTAGGATTTCAGTTACTTAGTAATAAATTCCTCCAAGGAATCTATTCAATTTAGTAATATTTCTTGATCAAAAAGTGTTTTGAAAGGTTTGGAGTGTATTTTTTTGTTACTGGTATTTTCGTTAGTCATTATGAGCTGTGCTAAGAGTAACTTTGAATTGTATATATTCATTGGTGTAGATTCAAGTGTAAGTCTGTTTTATTTAGTGACAGCTTTGGGATTTGCAAATAGGCTACACGTGATTTCAAAATGTTGAGGACATGATCATTGTTAAGGAGCAATCAACATACTTGCACCATGTGAAAGGATAGGTGTATTTTATCCAATTAATTTAGCCACAGAATTTATTCAGAGTTCATACTGCAGTGAGAGTGAGCAGACTCTTCTGTTTATTTTGAAATTAACTATAACTCACTTCACACCTATATGAGACTGACATAACAGTAACTGGCAGCTTGCTAAGGTCTCCCCTTGCTGCCATGCTTTTGAACTCCACAGTGGTTTTATCATTTGTTGCAACTTGTGCTGTTCCTCCCCAGCTACCAGAAGCATTCACAACATCCCATATAGAAATACAGGGTGCAATACTTTGGGCTTATATGCTTAACACCGGTGT
The DNA here is from genome assembly GCF_002078875.1 of Numida meleagris. Classification (NCBI taxonomy): domain Eukaryota; kingdom Metazoa; phylum Chordata; class Aves; order Galliformes; family Numididae; genus Numida; species Numida meleagris. The sequence goes on from NC_034413.1 coordinate 25,319,560, forward strand.
GTAGCCCTGGTCACTTTACAACATGTTAGTTGAAAAAAAATTTCATCTGCATGTCTTGCCTAATAGCTATTTTAGCAACCAGAGTGGGAAAAAGTGGTTTAGTTCTGAGCACTGGTTAATGGGATAGGTGAAAAACTATTTATATGCTTCATATATGCATCTTGGCCACAAGAGCACACTGCTGGCTCATGATCAACTTGTCCACCAGGACAACCCAGGTCCTTCTCCACAGAGCTCCTTTCCAGCAGGTCAGCCTCTAACCTGCATGCAGTTATTCCTCCCCAGGTGTAGAGTTTGAGGAAATGTTTATGCATCAGTCACACCATAATGTGAAGTAACTGTAGACTTTGTGTTGTTCACAGCTTGAGATAAAATTTATATGGATTAACAATGAATGTCCTCAGATATTTTATACAATTGGAGAATTAAAACAGGCTTCTGTGTGTGCATGTGGAATTTGAACATATGCATCTCAAATGCATGCTGTTGAGTGCTGACACGTATATGGTTCCAAAAGGGTCTTATTTTCCTGTTTTGAAATTTTATTTCTTTTGTTGACTTTTCTGAGGATAGCTATTCTGAGATCTTTAGGACTGCTTCCACAATAACAGCTAAAGCAAATGTAACTCCTTTAACTTGTTTATTACATTTTGCTATTTAAAGAGGATGTCACTGGTTCTGCTGCATGGAAGCATATGTGAACCCATGAGGATCAGAACTCTTGTCACATCACTGCTGACTGTGGCATACCTACGGCAAAACCAAATTTAATCTCTGTGTGAAAAAGCAATGTATGCATAAAGAGTATATCCATTGTTTGTGTGTCACACCAGTCTTTAAGAATATATCACTTCTGACTTTACCATGGATAAATTGTTCAATTCCATCCCAGCCACCAACATCCTTGGGGAGACACTAAGGACGTATTAGCATTCTATGAAGAAAAATAAATTACATGTTGTTTTCTGTTCATGATAAATGTATTTCCAGAAAAAGTAAAAAAGTTGGGCTATGATACAGAATGAGCAGGAAGAAATGCAAGTGAAATTTACAAAATACCTATGTAAATTAGAATTAATGCACTGAACAGATTCAGTTTAACAAGAGTGGGCTGATTTGAAAAACTGATTATGATTTGAATATTAATTCTTGAGGACAGAAAATCTAGAATAATTTAGAGTCTGTGTTTTTGAATACATCATAATATCTTAACTAATGACTAAATCATTACAGGACCAGGATTTCATACATCACCTACACTCATGTGTCTGTCGAGGTGCATGATGTAGTTCTGTAACACTTGTACATGTAAAAGAGCTTTTCTCTTTTTAATTAATTAATTTATTTTAACTAAAAGGAACCCTATTTGTAATACGTTTGTCTTTTCTGTGGGATTCAGGAGAAGTTGTGTCAAGGTCCATAGGCATTTCATATTTTTAGAGCAAAGAACTTTCTTTCTTCAAAGACGATAGTAGTCACTGGAAAAAATCTTCATTAATTTATCCAGAGAATATCTGCTTTTAAGTAATTCAGTTAACTATGGCATATTGAAAGCATTCCCCAACCAATTTGAAGACTAGTTTGTCAATCCCAATGGAATGGATAGGAAATGGTAAGAAAAGCTGATAAATCTTTGCTTGTAATACAGGAAGTCTTTCAATATTAAAGAATGAAATGGCTACATTTGATTCATCTTAATGGTATCATTAAGATGCCTTTCTGTTAGAGCCATTACAAATTAAAGGAGTTGACAGCTTGAAAATCTTACCGGGGGAAGAAGTGCAATTGAGACAGAATACAACTGAAAGGCTTCAGAACTTGGTCATCTGAGTTTAAAGGGACTTAAAAGCTCTCTGTCTTGTGAGGGTTGTAAAATACTTTTCATGTGTTATATTCTCCCAAGATGCATGTACAAATGGTTTGAGAATGAATACAAAAAACTATTCATAGAGAATGTGATGAACAGCAATATGGTTGCAGAAGAGGCAAGAGCTGAAGGATGTTTGTACAGGAAATGCAATGCCCAGAAGAGGACAGCAGTCCATGCACTTGGTGGGGAAGGTGAGGACTGTGCAGGACTGACCCTCACAACTGTAAGCACCTAGTTCAACATTTCCATAAGAAATCTCAGGTTCCAAAAAATCAGTGACAAAGCCTCTGTGGATATCCAAGACATCCCTGTCTTGCTCATCTACTTGCTTTAGTAGGTGTCCACTTGAGTACTATGCAATGCTCTTATGGTTGTTTCTAAATGCCTTCACCCAATCCTTTTCCTCTTCATCAAAGGATAGAAGTCTGTATATTCATCCTCTCCGATGAGAAAGCGTTGTTGATGTTTGTTTGTTTGTTTGTTTTTAAACAAGAAAAGGTGTGAAGGATGCACTTAGCTGATCAGCCACTTCCAGAGATTTCGTAGTAGTTTTTAGCATAGGGCTGTCTTAGAGAAGCTGCCAAGCTCCAGTTGGATTACTTCAAGTGACAATAATCTAGATGTCTTCTTAATGTACTTCTTGTATTATATCATACTTGCTGTTAACATTCCTTCTGAACAAAAAAATCAAGCAGATACGTTTCATCTGCAGTATTTCATTTTCTATGTTTGTGTATGGACAGAAATGTATTTCACATTTTGTTTCCATTTTCTTCCTGTTCAATTTTTCTGTATAAATATTAATACATTTCTACATAAGTGACTAAGGAAATTACACTGAAGTGTCATTACCAGGAAATGACGCCAATGATTTAATAGTTTGGAAGAAGGGGTTAAAAGCATTTGCACATACATGGTGTTATAGACCATTTTCTGAAATTTGGCAAATGGCATTAAGCTCACCCTTTGGTACTGCGCTGTTAACCCTTCAGTGACCCCCCAACTGTTTAAATGGTCTATCCAAAAGGTGAGAGGGAAGCACAGACTGTTGATCACAATGGACGTAACCCTCTGAAGTAGATCAAGGAGTTGGGGCAGCCTCAGCATCCACACTTGTCTGGGAGCTTCCCGGTAGCCGCGAGACGTGTGCCCGTGCCATCCCTTGCCCCGGCTGCTGAAGAGGGCTGTCCTTTTGTTGCAGGTGGCTGCTGCTGGTCTGTTCCTTCCTGAAGGGAATCCCTTTCACAAACAAAAAACGCTGTTCATTGTTAGCTATCAGAGAGCATCAGCGTCAGAAAGCATCTCGTCCTGAGCTCTGGTCGCTGGCGAGGAATCCTCTCTGAAGGTGTCTCCACCTCCCTCCCTCCACGCGTCTTTTCGCCGTGCGGCACAGCGCAGTGGGTTACTGCCGCACCGCCGCCGGATGGGTTCAGGCGCTCCGCAGTTACCCCCTTTTTCTTTTTCTTTTCTTTTTTTCTCTTCCTTCCTTTCCCAGGCTCCGCTAGCCGTAGCATCCACCCTCCCGAGGGCTTTGCCCGGATCATTTATTTATCTTGTGCGCATTAAGAAACCACCATTAGGCTCTGGTGGGAGGCGCCTTACTTGCTGCGCGCTCGCCTGCCTCCCCTGCGCCGCGAGAGGAATGCACAATTGAGCAGGAGCTGCAAGCTTGGCAGGGTCTGCCGTGTGCGTGCCTATCTGTTGGCCGGATCCGTGCTTTTGCCGACTGGGTCACTGGCGTCCGCCGCTCCAGGGGTTCATTTTTTATTTATTTATTTGGCCGCGTGGATTTTTTTTTAATTTTTATTTTTTTCCTGGGCATCCTCGCCGGAGTTTTACTGCGGGCCGGACTTGAGCGCGAGCGCGGAGAAGCCGCGAGGAGCCGTGCCGAGCCGAGCCGAGCCGAGCCTCCTGCTCCGGGCCCCGCCCGCGGATCGGCCTCCCTGGCCCAGCGCCGGCCGCGGGTTGGCCGCGGGGCCGCGGAGTGGCGGGCGCTGCGCCGCCGCCTCCCCGCCGAGCAGCCGGGGGCTGCCGCTGCGCCGCGGCCGGGCAGAGGCGGGAGCCGAGCGGGCGGGGGAGGGAGCGAGAAGGCGAGAGAAGATCCCCGGCCCCGAGGGGCGAGGAGAAGGAGGAGAGGCGAGAAGAAGCGTGGATGTGAAGGAATGTGCCCACCCGCCGCCGGATCCGCGCGCTTGGGATAAAAAATCATAATAATCGAGGAGGCTGATCGCCGCGACTTATTGCAAGGAGGAAAAAAAGAAAAAAGGATAAAGGAGAGCAAAGCCTGTGAGCGAAGGGAGAAGAAGGAGAACGCTGAGGCTGACGCGGGCGGCGCAAGAGGAGGGCGCCCGGCGCGGCCGTCCCGCTGACTCCGCGGCCGCGGGAGGTGCGCGGGGCGGCGCGGGGCTTGCCTCGCCTCGCCATGCCGGCGGCGTGACCGAGCGCCGCGCTCCCCTCCGCCTCGCGCCGCTCCGCTCCCCTCCGCCCACCTCCGCCGCATGCCACCGGCATCCGCGGCGTGCTGATGCCCCGGGGCCGCGGCGGCGCTGCGGACGGCCCCTAGGATGAGCGAGGGGGCTGCCGGCGCCGCGGCGCCCGGGGCGGCGGAGGCGGCTGCAGCGGGGGGCCCGGGCGGGGATGGGGCCGGGGGGCCGCCGCGAGAGCTGCGCTGCAGCGACTGCATCGTCTGGAACCGGCAGCAGACGTGGCTGTGCGTGGTGCCCCTCTTCATAGGCTTCATCGGCCTGGGGCTCAGCCTCATGCTGCTCAAGTGGATCGTGGTGGGCTCCGTCAAGGAGTACGTCCCCACCGAGCTGATGGACGCCAAGGGCGTGGGGCAGGACCCTTTCTTCCTCTCCAAGCCCACCGCCCCCCCGCGCGGCGCGGAGACCACCGCCGCCGCCACGCCGCGGCCGCCCAGCCGCGTCAGCCCCCGCCTCACCACGATGAGCAGGGCCCCCCCGCGGCCCCCCGGCACCCGCGGCCCGGCGCGGGGCGGCCCCAGGCCCACGGTCCCTCGGCACCCCGCCGCGCCCCACACGGCACCGCCCGCCAGTGGCCCTCCCGGCACTGCCGGCCGCGCCGGCCGCCCGCCGCCCGCCGCCCCCAGCACCCCGCCGCTGCCCGCTTGGCCCACTGCGGCACACGCTACCTCCTCCTACAAGATCTACGTCCACGACTCGGCGCCCTCCTGGACCTTGTCTCCCTTCCAGGAATCTACCACCACCACGCCGGAGACCACCACGACCCCCAAAATCCGTAAGTGAAACGCGCCGGCCCGCGCCCTCGGGCAGACCCCACCCGCCGCTCGGGCCACTTGCACCGGGCTCTGTCCGTCCTGGGGCTGCCGCAGCCCGGGGGACGCGCGGTGCCCTGCGGGAGGCCGGGGAGCCGCCAAGTTCGCTCTGCTCTTCTCCCTCCCCTGGCAGTCTCCCGGCCAGTTCCCGTTCGCGTGGTGGGCGTCGAGGCAGGAGCGGCCGTGGGGGGTGGTTGGAATTCGCTGTGGTTCATCGGAAAGCTTCCCCTTCTAGTCTGGTGTGAGGGCTGCATTTAGGTGGTGTGGGAAGCGAGGGGACAGGTGATGGTCCGCCAGGAGGGGCAGCGGCGCTGCTGACAGTGAGCAGTGGGAGCTCGGGGCGGGCTGCGCCTCTCTGCCGGTGCGGAGTGTCCCTGTCCGCCCAGCAGCCGGTTCCCACCAGAGGAGCCCTCGGCCGCTGTGGAGTGTTGTCCCCGGCCCGAAGTTCGGCTGCCGGGAGGAGCCCCTGCCAGAGAGTGGCACCGAGCGCTCCCGAATGCGCACAGCAGCCCAGGGCTCTCCGGCTCCAATCAGTACTGTGCCGTCTGCAGCCTCAGCCCGTGACTGGCTTTTCTGAGCAAAGGAGGGGGCTCGTTCCTCAGTTGCTCTTTGTGCCAGGCTCTTCCCACCCTGCGAGGCACAAACTGAAGGATTCAGGTTCAGTCCAAAATTTCATTTGGATTGGGTGCATCAACTTTCAGCTTCTCGTAAAGGTTATGTAGGACAAACGCAATCCGTGCCAAGGGAACTTCTGTGTGGTGCTATTTAGTGAAACGCTCGGTTAAACCGTTTTAGAGTCATCTGCGCTTTCCTGGATGCAGCGTAGGAAATGAGGAGCCTGTGTTCTCCATTAACTCTTAGTTGCTTCTCCTAGCAGTGTCAGTTCGATCACATGCACCACCTGGGTTGCTTGTACAGCCAGCAGCTCCCCTTCTGCATGCTAATGTATGTTTGTTCCAGGAGAGGATTTGGGTAGCTGGTCATTTAAACTTAATTTTGTCCATTACATCTGTTTTGCTGATGAACCCTGGGACAGAGAGTATATGTGCAGCAAACTGATTTTGTGAATTGGCAGAATAGGGAGAAGAGCAGCAAACTGGATGTGTACGTGTGGGTGGGCGTGCAGGTGGTGGATGGCTGAGAATGATTACGAATAAAACTGCCACTAAATCAGAGCAGCAAACCAGGCAGTAACTTGCTTCCCCAGCATCTGCTACAGCAATTGAGAAAGAGCCCTCCCTCACAGGTGTGGCTAGTGTTCTCTAGCTGCAATCAGAGGAGCTCCAGCGGTACCAGAGGGAAAATCTCTTGTGGATCTGAGCCTTAGCTGTCTCACTAAAGTATAAGGAGCTGTACAGAACACTTGAAAAACAAACAAACAAAAAAAAAACAAAAACACACAATGAAACAAAATGTGAAGGGAGTGTGATTTTCAACCTGCATCTCTAATCTCCACTCCTGTGTGCAGTGGTACCTTACTGGCATTTCAAACTGCAGTGACATGTGTGTGCCTGAAATGCTGCTGGGCTCCCAGCCCGGGCGGGACCTGTCGGGATCTAAATGCTCCCTTGAGATCTTTTCCCTTCTCCCTTTTACATCTCTTTGGGTACGTAAGAGAAATCCACTACAATTTTCCTCCTATCTCTGCTGTCTCCTTACAAGGTATAGAAAGCAGTAAAATCCTTATTAATAAATTATTGTCACTGGCAGGACTCTTTTGCGTGCAGGGCACACAAAGGAAGAAAAAAACCCATAGTCTTGAAATGTTCCTGGCAGTTGCACAGTCCTGTAACTGTTGCTTGTTTCTGGGAGCCCGCTAATACCTTTTACGGCAGGGTGTTTCCCCTCATTAAGTACAGCTGGGTTATAGGATGAAATGCAAGAAGTGCAAATCCAGCAGAAATTGACCCTGTTTGGGCACATTGATAGCAGAGATTATCATTAATGGAAGATTAAATAGATTACATAAAAAAGGATTTGAATTTGTAGGGCACGTGGAATTATTTATTTATTTAAAGCCTATGGCTGTACTTCCCTGATGCATATAAGCCTGTCTGAGGATACATGTGAACATGATACATCTCTGAGGCTGCAGTATCCGTTGGAGGGGAGAGGGAGAAGGAATGTAATCTTTCTGCCAGGAAGTGCTGCCATGGTGCGACCCTACAGCAAATATCTGCATCTGCTGCTGAGCTTGGATTGCGGTCACTAACAGCTCTTAGGAAGAAAGGGAATTGTTTTAAACAAATGCATCCTCGTCTTGCACGTTTAGCTGCATGGTCCTTACGTGCCCGTTGCTCCAGCAGCTATTGAAATGGAAGTCACGGGTCTGTTGTGTCGTGTGAATACAAATCTGACATGACAAATCTGATGCCCCAGCTTTCAAAGCAGTGCACAGCCCTGTGTGATCCGCTGGCTTGGCAAGGCACATATGGAGGCAGGAGTTGTAGGTTATTTAGCCTTTCACGGCTTTTAAGAAAAGAAGCAGCTGTCGTTATTCATGTGACAGTTTATTTAATTGCTTTAACATGTTAAAATGGGCTCAAAGTGTGACTTAAGGAAATGGAAAACAAATTGGGAGCTATTTCTTCAGAAAGCCGTATGATTGCCCACCTGAAGTCGATGCTGGTAAAGCCTTTTCTCTCTGTGTGTATTCAGCTGAGGAGATGTTGTGAAATCTCTCACTTTTTTGTGGGTGTGCATAATGACAATAATTCTTGGTTGAGTTTCACTCAAAGTCAAGCTATCTGTGAGCTGCTTTGCAAGTTCTTGATGAAGATCCTTCAGGTTCTGACTAAGCAAAAGCCATTGAGTCATCGGCTTTCGCTCTGTACTGTGTGCCTGTATGTGTTTCTCCTGTTCACATACAGATTGTGGCTTTCCGGCCTCTTTTCCCAGTGTTCAACGTGAAAATCAGTCATTGATTTAGGGTAGCCTAACTTGTAGATGAGCAGAGTCAGCCAACTGACTGGAACACACCACTGAGGTTTTATTTTTATCAAGCCATTGGTTTCATTTCTATAGCGTCATGCCCTGATTTTTTCCGGTATGCTTTTTTTTCATGGTATTCTGGGTTTTTCAGTAATGTTATTATTTTTAAATTGAGATACTGTGCTTATAGGAGTTTCTGTGTGAGTTCAGCTATGAAATAGCCCCATGGTTTCTGTTGTGTTCCGAAGACAAAAGGCTAATGCAGAGAGCTGAGGTCAGGCAGGTGGGGCTCAACTAATGCGTTGTAACCGAGGAAAGAGATGTTACAGAAATCTTGATCAATAGATCTTGTGAAGTCCGTTTGCGACCTTCTTTTGTGTCCAGACTGCAGCCTGCGTACACTTTGATTTCCTGCTAAAGATTTTCTAGTCCAGTCGTTTGTCCTAGTCATATCTCTTTCCGTCTCTGTCTGTTTGCTATTGCACGGCATGGGTTCAAGTAACAAGCATCTGGCAGCTGAACTGCTACCAGCACTGACATTTTGGTGAAAGCTGTTTGTTTTATTTTGCACTGACTCAAATATCTTTTTCACATTAAAGATGACACTTAGATGGAACTGCGGGGTTTTCACCAACTGGAGGGTGTAGTGGGAGGTGCCAAGCTGTAGTAAAACCAGACCTACTCTTTCCAGAGCTCTGAAGCATCCTGCCAACAAATGACATGTATCTGTGAGCGCTTTGCGTTCTGATCATGAGCTGTCATTGGAATCAAGGAGCGCACACGTGATGCTAGAGCACGTGCCTTTAGCACTGACTGAGATTAATATGTCAGTTATTTATCAATCTATGAAGCATCAAAGGCTGTGGAACAAAAGAAAAAAAAAAAGAAAAAACATCAAACTGGGAATTCTGAATGCATTTGCTTCTCATCCTCATTCCCAGTTGCTTTCAATTCCCATACCATGAGTCAACGTACCGCAGATGTGATTAGATATGTTTCCCACCTTAAATACTTGTCAGCAGGAAGGCTAATGCCAAGGTACAAAATAATAAATAGAGGATATACCCTAAAGTAAAAGTAGTTGTAATTTTATTTTTTCATTTATTATGGTTATAACTTTTTTCCTCTGTTCAATTATGTGGAATGACATTGGGCTTAATTTCACTTACTCATTTATAATCTCCATTATAGTTAGGAACTAGCACAGTTATCATTGAGTTCATAAGAAATTTGAATGTTGATGTAAAAGTTACACTCACAGACGTGTACATTGATTCAGTTCAGATATGTTTCCCTTTTGTTGAAGTATTTGTTGGAATAGCATGACCTACGAGAGCTTTCACAGCACTGGTATGATAATAGGAAGGAATATGGCTGAAATTATTCCATGATGCCCTTTAATCCTGAAGAAAAATCTTTTGGGGGCTGTAGAGATTCTCATTATGTTGATTTAAGCTGTGATCACTGGCAAAAGCAAAGCCTTGCATTTTATTTGGCATATTTTTTTTAGCATCTATACAAGGACATTATGTGATATATTATATGTTGACAACAGAATACCATTATTAAATTAAAGTATTGATTCATTGCAAAGTATTATGCTAAAGTAATGTCAGTGGTTTGTCTAAACCCACAGAAAATGGAAATTAAAAATTAAAGCAAAAGACCTGTCTCTGTCTACAGTACTGTGTCTAGTGTTGCAGTGCATTTATCATCTGACTCATTGCTTTGAAACCTTCTGCAAAGCCCAGTAAATGTAAGGATTGCCATGGATTTGGCTTTGACTTTATCGGTAAATTCTATAGCTCATGTGGCTTTCAGGAAGTACTACAGCATACTGTTGTTTAACTTTGCTGATTTCTCCCATTATTTGTTTGCAAACACAAGAAAACATGCCTAGTGCAGTCATGTGGGATGGCCCAGTCATAAAAAGAAAGAAAGAAATAAAAACGTGGGTCTTTTGTATGTCTCTGAGCTTGTTGAATTCTTTTGAAATTTCTTGTGGTTTGAACAAATATGCATCTGCACTGCAGGCATGGGGAGAAAATACGAGCAAGCATTTGCATGTTTGCACCTTCCCTGTTTTCAAGGAGGTTCTGAACCTCAAGGACTCTCATGCCTTCTGGCTTGGTCTCTGCTAAGCAAGGCAACAACTTTGGTTGTGGTGCTTGGCCTTGCAGCACGGGTTAGAGAAGAACCTGCACAAAAGTAGGAGCGTATTCGATAATTGTAAGAGGCTTCCTAGTGGGTAACTGGACTGAAAGCAAAGTTGAAGGGCATCTTATTCATTGAAAGTCTCTTTCAGGTTCTATTGTCTAGAAGGGATTTGTTGTCACTTACTATTAAGCATAGGTATTGTTTTTGTATTACGAGAGTAGACAAAATAGAGTCATGAAAAGAACAAGGTACTTCGGGTTATGGAGATGATTTCTTACTCTAAGGGACTTGGGATCAGTGTGATGGGGGTTAAAGCCTCATTTAGCAAGGAGTTGGTGGTTTCTCATCAACCAGAACTAACTTCTGCAGTGGATATCTCTTCATCCTCCTTTCATACCTACTCCCAAGTTGTTCTTCTGTGTGAAGTACAGCTGTAGTGGAGAAAAGTGGTTTGCCGAGGGGCTGACCTCCCAGGCTTGCCAGGCCAGGGCTCTTCTGAGCAGAGCAGATGGAGGCAAGGAAAGGAAATGCACACAGGTGAGTGAGTGGATTTGAGCTGGTGTTTTTTTTTTTTTTTTTTTTTTTTTGCAAACAGGCTTCTGCCTCCCCTTAGGTAAAGAGACATTCAGGAGGGAGAAAGTGACTAAAGCAGCCCTGGGGAAAGTTCTGATAGACTGCATTTATAAATTTTGGTTTCTTCTTAACAGAAAAAAATATTTAATTGGGTCAACTCTTCCTGATGACATTTGATGACGTGAGTGACAATACGTTGCAAAATGCTTATTGCTGAATGTTTAGATGTTTGTTTCTGAATCTTTATCGGTATGCTTTGGCTCCAGAGGTGCATGTACTCAGATAGTATTTCAAAAGATAGATGAGTAAAACCTATACAATTCTTTCAGCATTTCATCTTTTCTGTCTCCGTGTATTCTGCCCTCCAGTGCAGTGTTCTGTATTTCCAAAGCTGTGTTTCTCACACAGCATGTAAACTGGAGGATTCTGTGACTTTAATGCCTTTACAACATATAACTCCTTATTTTTTTTGCGCTGTGTGTCTTATGACTGATTGCTGACTGCAGGAGACAAACTGTTCAGCTTCAAAGATAATTCTCTTCGTATTATGTTTAGGAACAAATTGCAATAGAGCTTATTAAGTCCAAACTGATTTATGTTTTTTCCTCAGAGTAATTTGAATTTTGTGTGTTTGCAAGAAGGAAGTGTTCAGGGAAATCTCAGGTAGAACAGAAGAGGCTCACTGTCCAGATCTTGCTGCAGTTGCTCAGAATGAGGATGTAACTGGGTAAGAAGATAAGGGGAAACTTTAAGGTCTGAAATACCTCAAGAAGTTCCTGTTATAATCCCTGTAAAAGAAGCCGAACAACTTGTACTGTCTCTTCTTTTTGCTGTAACATCTCCTTCTGGTTTGTTCTTTTTTTCTTTTTTTTTTCTTTTTTTTTTTTTATTAACAGCTTTGCTTTTCCTTTCTAAATCGGAAAGAATTCCTTAGAAATCCGAAGGGACCTACTCTCGTGTCCTATCCTTCCCCTGTTCCCAGCTTGTGCTTTATACCTATATGGAAGATGCACTTAAGCAATGTACGTGTATTGACAATGTAGTAGGTCCTCTTTGCAGAAAAAGGATTTTATATTTTAATCTGCAAGAAGAGAGCTTTCACTGAGGCCTTTTGTAACTTTGCTAGCAAAAATTTGAGGAAAATATGTCTTGATAATACTCTGGGTGGAAGATTTGCTGCGTTAAGTAGTTCACAGTCTTTGTTTTTTATGATGAGATTATTATATGGCCCAATTTTGCAAACCGAAAGGCCCAATTTAGGGTGTGCAAGCAATGCCTTTTGTAGACTTATGCATGTGCAGATTCAGGGTCAATAAATGAGAACGCCTGTGTGATAAAATCTGTTTCTGTGTGTTTGATTGTGTTGTCAGTCTTACAAAACATGCTGTGCACATAAGTGCACATCAGTTTGAAAGTGGTGCTTTTTAAAAGTTATCAGTATTAATTAAATGCGCTTATTAGAATTGAGCTTCTGTTAATGCTTTTTGTTTATGTTTGTGTGTTTAGTATAACTGTGGAACAGTGCACCATTATGCTATGCATTCTCTGCATGAAGCATGTCCTGTAGTAAAATTGTTGTGTTCTGGGGCACTGGAGCTGGTTAGCTGTAGGCTCTCAGGAGAAATGTTGTCCGAGAATTTTTTGCATGTCACTTTTAAATAATGTCCTTCTCTGAATTTTATTTATTTTTTTCTATTATTCTGGAAAGTAACACTTCTTGTTTTGTGCACTGCTTTTCCTCTGTGCTACCTCTTCAGGTAGCAATGTGCAGCACTGAGGTTTTTCCTGAAGCACATACATTGTTTTCTGAAACACTAGAGATGCCATGCTGTATTGTAAAGTAGAAGTATTTTTTTTTAAAAAAACTGTTATTGTCTTCATGTTTTTCATTTGACAGCATCATTGCTGTTGAAGTTCAAGATTCTAGTTCACAGGAACTGGGCTTTGGTTGCTGGCTGTTACCAGCTAGAGGGGCTATAGCACTGTGAAACAACAAACCACTAAATTAGTATTAATAACAAAGCACTGCTTTTTCAGATTTGATTATTCTCATTGGTGTCAGAACTTGTAAAGCAAGATAAGATGGGGATATTCTCCTGTCTGTGCTGGTCTGCTGCTGCTCTGACAAGGGCTTTTTTGTTACATGGAAAGCAAGTGATTTAGAAAACATACAATCTAGCCTGCAATGCTTCTAATGTTAAACAGTGTTTTAACAAAAACAAACTTGTATAAAGTATGTTAAATTGTACTACACTGCAATGCTAACGTTTTACTTATGTCTCCCATTTGAAATGATGATAAAACAGAATTTTCAGTGGTGTGCTCCAAGTGGCTGACAGTTGTAGCTATCCCACTTGCTCAGGGTTGAGCAATACTGGTAAATATTAAAAAAATAAAAATAAACGTAGAAGCAAACTAGCAAAAAACAGCTGTAGGGACTATTTGTTTCTTCCCCCTTGAGTTACAGTACAAGTGATGAGAGGGCTATCGTTAAGAGTACCAAGCTATTCCAGTGGTTGTGACGTGGGAACTGATTGTGTAATACTTACTAAAAACAATCTATTGATTGTCTCCCAAAGTACTGTGCTTTGTTCTTCTTTGTTGTTTTGTTTGTTTGTTTGAAGAGCATTGTTGTGTGGAGAGAAAAATCAAATTCTTGTTCTATCTGTCAGTGATTTTGCCAGAAAGAAACAGAGTTTTTGTTTGGAACAGAGATGCACTGCACTGAAATGTTACAGTCATTTTGCTGCCATCTGACTGTTTCAAAGAAAAAAAATTTGCAGTGCGGGGGTTCAGTGGGCAGCGGGTTCAGAGGCTTCACTGAGGGTATTACGCTGATGAATGTCAGTGCTCCTGAGTTAGGAAAGTAGAGGTACTTCTGTAATTATTTCATAAATAGCCAGCTTTACCGCATTAGTCTTTAGCCTGCAGACTGACCCAGCTACGTAAGGGACACAGTGCTGGAGTTCAATCTACTCAAAAAATTCTTCTTTTTCAGTAGAAGGTCAAAAAGCCATGTACATGTACAAATACATGCCGCAAAGACTTTTCCTTACGCAGCCTGAGTTTCTTCTGCTTTAGATTTCAGTCTTTATGTTTTAACTTCTCTTTATACAAGGTATTGTCATGTTTCACTGGATCAGCTGTTTACTCGCAGGACTGTCTCAGTGTAATGGCCTCAGCTGTAGCTCATTTCCATTAATCAAAAAATATTGGAGTCAGATAAATGCAGGAATACCGTGTCATCTCTTAACAGGTGAAGTTGCTCAGTGTGAATGCTGTTTATGAGTTTATAGCACATGCTTTTAAATAAGCTGATTATCTTAAAGCACTGTCAAAACGACCCAATCTTTGCCACTAAACTGGGATTAGATACTTGTTTGCAGTAGTGCAGAAAGGCTTTTTCCCGCCAAGGCTACTCTGGCAGCAGGCTGTGCCTTTGCCTCAACTGGTTACCTCTAGGGTTGTGAAGCTGAGGACCTTCACACACAAGATGATAATAATAAGAACAACACAGAAAATGCAGCATTCAGAAATGCAGAGCTCAGACTGAGGGCTTGTGGCGATACCTTTGCACCAGGGAAGGTGAATGCTTGCCCCTGGTGGCTCTATTTGCCTTGCCATGGAGAAGGCGGGCTGGGAGCTGAAGGGGCTGCACTTCTGCTCAAGGAGCTCTTCTGCTGTTCTGGCAGTGTTAGCCACCCTATCTTCTCTTCTGCAAAAGCACAGAGGGGAAAAAAAAGCGTTTCTAATACCTTTTCATAACAGGAGCACATTCATTACAGAGGCCTACTTAGTCCTAAATGAAAAGCAAGAATAGTAACTTAATATTTTAAATTGGTTTTAGTAATATCTGCCTGCAAGATGGAATTCTTGCAGGTTTTAGTTCCTGGATGGCTGACTTTAATCTGAATATGTGAAACTGAAATTTTAGCAAGTGATGTGTTTGAGAGGGGAAGAAGAGTCAGATACTGTGTTTTTAAATTTGGAGGGGGAGATTATAGTTCACGTGCATCCACTGAATTTCAGTAGTTGAGTACACTACCAAGGCTTGGCTCAACCTTGTGCTTACATACATGGGGACAGCTCTCACCCATTGCCTTGGCAGGTGTAGAGGATTTGTAGCCAGGTGCAGCTCTGCTGCTGTAAGGTGTGCCTATGAATGTGGACAAATACAGTTTGAGGAGGAGCTACTGAGTAATGTTCCTCTTTCCTCATTTGTTCACAGAGGGTATTTTGGAAACATGGACAGTTATGCATGCAATTTTGATAATAATTGAAATACATTTATCTCTAATTCAAACAATGATCCTGTCTGGGGAGTGATGTACCTGCAGAATATGAAGTGTTTTGGACAGAGGAGAGCTAGAAGTCCCCTGTGAAGAGATTATTGTGGGTAATCCTGCAATGAGGATAAAGCATATGAGATGATGAAAAGAATCATCATTCTTATGAAATGTTCTAGTTTTGCATACTCAGAGAATTGTGTAATTTTAAAAGGAGTGTGAGTTTACTAGGGAGCTTATTTTTTAATGACAATCACATGAAGAAGATACTGTAAGATTATATCGAATGAATTAAATACATTTGAATTATTTAATTAGAGATTATTTTTTGACCATCCCTTAACATTCTAATACTCTCTTAATATTTTTTGAGTTTTTAATCCTGTTTATTAATGCAATCTATATGATAGCATAGACTCATAGCATATTTTTCCTTAGGAAATAAATTTACTATAAAAAATAAATTTACTATATATTATATAGTGAAATACAGTAACCAAAGCACAAAATGTGGTAATGAGCTAACTGTGGTCAGGGACCCTAATGATTTCTGGGACACAGGTTTTAAAGAGAGAAAAGCTGTAAGGTGGCTGTTCTAAATGTGATCTGATTCTGCGGAAATATATTCCACTTTTTTTGTGTGCGTGTCACCAGTTGTGGCTTTGAAGACTGGATAAAAGATTAAAATGCATAATTTGATTTGGGCTCTGAGGAAATGATCTCTCATGTAACTGGGCATTCAGTGGGAGCTGTGGGCTGCTCCAGCTGTTCTTTAAAAACCACCAAAAGAAGGAAGATAGATCACAAACACTGGCCTAGATGCTTTACATTAGAACTAAGATGGAAAGATTGTTAAAGAATACAGAGTCCAAAACATAATGAAGATCTCCTGATTAGTACCAGATTTTTATCAAACTGCATTGGTGAGAAGGTAATTAAGAACTTTAAAATTGATTTCAGCTCTGTGTGGGGATAATCAAAAGGGACAAATGAAGTGAATAGGAGGATATTTTACCTGAAATATGTGATATGTGATTTCTGTACTAGTTATGGAAAATAAGTTGATATGAAAAGAAGACTCCAAAGCAAGCAAAACTACCAGCAAGGTTCCTGAGGTTCAGCAGTACATCATGTCTTTGTTGGCTACTAATATAATAATTTCCTACTTTACAGAACAAAATAACTTTTCCCTCTGGATACTGAAAAAGAATAGCTTGTAGTGCATAGATGGAGATGCTTTGAATGAAGAGAGTGTTAAATCTCACATGAACTATACTGCACTATTGTCTTTGAAGTTCTGTCTTTTTAACTGCAACTGAAATTACCTTGACTTCAATGGATATTTTCCCACTACCACCAGAAAATCAGTAACTTGGACAGTGTGCTGCCCTTATAATAGACAACTGCTATAGAATTAGTTAATTTTCCTACTTTTTGCATGCTTAATAGTCTGCACATTTTCCCCCAACATTTTACAAGACTCAGTGATGGTGATGGATAATAATTAGTTACGCGAAGTTAGCAAACCTGGAGATGTGATGAAGAAAGTGAGAAGTGAGGGATGTGTTATAATGAATGTTCGCAAGATAATAAGGAAATGCACTTAATCTAAATATCAGAAATATCGTGGATTATGTGTGCGATCGTTTTCAGTAATTCTTTAATAGTGAAATCTGATACCTTCCTTTGTCATACTGGAATACATAGAAGCTTGTATTTTTTAGGTTATTCAAAAGTATGTCTCCAAATATAGCCAAGGTATGTGTCTGAATAGCAGAAGCGTATCTGACAGTGGCACAAGGCTGTGCACAAGACACCCAAGCAAGTGAGTTATTCTAGTTAATAATTCCTGTCTTTTTGTCTTGCAGTGACTTGAATCAGGTTTGAATTTGGGACACTCATTAGGCCAACAGCTGCCATTATGACAGCCCCTTTAAACCTTTTCAGCTTAATTTTATGGACAGTTGTCACCAGGAATTCTAGTAATGACTAAGATTTATATTGCTTTCTTGTTACATTTTAAAACTGAAGTGTTATTGTTGTCATATCTCACATCAAAAGGAAGAAACACTTTCAGTGTGGTGTAGTCTTCTATACATAGAGACAAAGTGCTCTCTGAGTAGGTGGGATCCTCAGCCAAATCCCAACCCAATGAGATAAGTGAGAATAAGTGGGCCCCAGCTAACATTTAAAATAAACACAAAGGAGTGCCTTGCTTACCCTAGTCTGTTGTTCTACATTTGCTCATAGTTGGCTTTTATTAAAAGAAGCTGTGTTGATCTCTAACCGAAAAAAAAAAAAAAAAAAAAAGATTTGTTCTAACAGTAGTAAATGTATTTATTAGAGGGGATCTGGGATGGAGATTGAGATAGAGGTTGTGGGAAAGGTATTGGAGTAGCTCAGCAATTGGAGAAAATTGGCAGGTGATGATTTTACCTTCCCTCTTTTTAAATTCCTTCCAAAGTTTGTTTCTGACATATGCAAAATTTTAGGGTTTTTTTTTACTTTTTTTTTTTGTAACTTCCCCTGATCTTCTTAGCTTTAAAGTGTAAATAAATAAATGAAAAGCTTGCTGAGCATTGTCCGATTTGATTATTTTTCCTGCTGTTAGCTTGAAGGTTTAAAAATGATGTCCCTATGAATAAAAGATATTAAAGGCATGTAAGAAACGATTTGTCATCTTAAAATTCTCATGTTTTTTGATTGTCTTAGTAGTTTAGAGATGGTTTTACTATCATTGCTTATTACTGAAGATTAATATTGTGTTTGCACCTAGACATATGACCCCTGCACGGTTGTTTCCATTGAAGGCTCACTTGTTGCGAATTTCAACCATCATTTGAAATAATTTACGGCAGAGCTTGAAAATATGTTTTGGTAATAGCCTTTTTAATGCCTTTAGGACATTTAATTGCCATTAAGTGGCATAATCTGCTGTTTGGAATGGAGAGCTGGGAGTATTCTGGTTGCAAATACAATAATGAAATGAATTGAAAACAAGGACGAGTCATAAATGAATACTTCAGTACTATTAGCAACTTGCTTGGGCTGAGCATCCTATTTATAACCTGAATCTGTGGTGTGCATCACCTAAGGGGAGATGTATTTTCCCCAGGCTATCTGGGGTCTGATCCTGGCTGTGCTGAAGTAGTCCTAGAGCTGCATTAATTTTGGTAGTGGTGGTTTCAGCCTGTGGATCTTCATTTGTTATGACTGAAGTCAGTGGTGTCTCTCTGTGTGGCTGGACACAGGGCACAATAGACAGTCTGGCACAACCACGCAGAACTTGAATGTCCATTTTACTGAACAGTGACCTGGTATCTGTACTGAAGAATTTTTGGCAAGGTTTTTGTATTCTGCATGACTCTCGGTGCTTCTGTCAATCTTAATTTGTATCGTTTACATCATAATCTCATGCAGTAAGCATCAAAACACTAAAAATCAGTTTGCAGTTTTGTATGCTTCACTTTAAAAACAACATAGAAGTTGAAGCTTTCCAAGTGTTATGTCCCTTTCCACATATTTTAGCTGTGATCACGTGTCAGGGTGCTCAGCTGGTAGGCAGATGAGCAGTAGGGGAAACTAAATAATTTTTTTGTGGCCATCTGTTTGAAGCAGTTGCCTTTCCAGTTTTCTTGGGGTTCACAAGTAGAGATTTGATAATGGTAATACATACTCTAGTATGAAACAAATGGCTAATGTAGGTAGGATCTCAATGTCCTGTACAATTCTAGTGTCTAGCATTTCTTTGTGACCATCATGCAGTTAGTTTGGGTGGTTAGAATTTCTCTTCAGAAGTTGCCATTCTAGAAAAGTGTCTGTTCTTCAGAAAGCAAAGTTATTTGGTTCTATGGCTTCATACTGAAACAGTTGCATGAGACCTGAACTTCCAGAGGTTGCAAAGTCACTGATTAACGAGGGCTTACATGGAAAAAGGCAGGGGGTCCCAGACTCACTATTAAACAGTTCAGAACACAAGAAATTTCTCTAAGTCTTTCTTAGTAAATCAAATGAAACTTTACCAAATGACCAATTTCACATGGAGGCAGACAGTTGATTGTATAAATAGTGTGCATAGTCACTGGGAAATGCATCACTCAATGTGTGATTTTCAGATGGTTTTGTAAGCATACCTAAAATTATAAAATTCACACTGTATTTGGGGTCTTAACATGAAATCAGTGTATGATCGTAGGAAGATTGGGTACTGCTTTTTTTTGTTGTTGTTTTAGGTGTGATTTTGTAATAGGCATGAAATCTAATAGATCCTCCTATGGCTGTTTATCAAATCATAGTCTAATAACTTTCTAGAAATTTTACTGATTGGTTCTGCAGTACCTTCTAAATAGAGACACAGAATCATAGAATGGCCTGGGTTGAAAAGGACCTCAAAGATCATCGAGTTTCAACCCCCCTGCTGAGTGCAGGGTCACCGACCACTAGACCAGGCTGCCCAGAGGCACATCCAGCCTGGCCTTGAATACCTCCAGGGACGGGGCATCCACAGCTCCCCTGGGCAACCTGTTCCAGTGCGTCACCACCCTCTGTGTGAAAAACTTCCTCCTAATATCTAACCTAAATCTCCCCTGTCTCAGCTTAAAACCATTCCCCCTTGTCCTATCGCTATTCACCCTCGTGAACAATCGTTCCCCCTCCTGTTTATATGCTCCCTTCAAGTATTGGAAGGCCACAATGAGGTCTCCCTGGAGCCTTCTCTTCTCCAAGCTAAACAAGCCCAGTTCCCTCAACCTTTCTTCATAGGAGAGGTGCTGCATCCCTCTGATCATCTTGGTCGCCCTCCTCTGGACTTGTTCCAAGAGCTCTGCATCTTTCTTGTGCTGAGGGTCCCAGGCCTGGACACAGTACTCCAGATGGGGCCTCACAAGAGCCGAGTAGAGGGGGACCACGACCTCCCTCTCCCTGCTGGCCACTCCTCTTTTAACGCAGCCCAGAACATAGCTGGCCTTCTGGGCTGCCAGTGTACACTGCTGGCTCATGTCCAGCTTCTCATCCACCTGGATCCCTGAGTCCTTGTCCGCAGGGCTGCTCTCAAGTACTTCTTCCCCCAGTTTGTATAAATACCTGGGATTGCCCTAGCCCAAGTGCAGCACCCTGCATTTGGCCTTGTTAAACCTCATTGTTATTATTACAAGACATGTCACAGTTATTGTGAAGTAGTGCAGTATTTTGAGAATGTATGCACAGTAAGCCTACCAGAAGCTGTCTTTCCTCATTTCAGTATTTAACATATGCTATTATACTTATTCTCTACTGATGTAATGAAATGGCAAATGCTGTTTTCAGTTTTCTGCCCTGATTCTTCTATTGTTGCTAAAATTTTCGAGAAATACCCAGAGAGGATGGGACAGCAGAGGTAGGAGCAGAAGTCTTGTGCTCAGAGACAATGAGAAAGACAGACTTAGAAGATCAGGAGATTAGAAAAGCCAGAAATGGTATGCATTATGAAGATCAAGCATTCTTTCTCATAGGCCTAATTTATTATGATAAAACTTCTGCATGTAGGTGAATTATTGAAGAGCTAAGAAGGAAATTACCCCAGGATGAAGTGCTGTGCCCACTGTTAGGTCTGGCATCAATTCCTACTGTGCTCTTCAGCAGGATCCTGTACTATTATTTCTCCCAGGGATTTTCCTCAGACGGGTGGCACTCCTGAAGAGAAAGAAGTAATATGAGCTAGAGAAGGAATTCCATGTATCACCAGCCATTAGGGCAACTCTTCCATTTCCTCTACAGGAAGGTTTCCTAACTGGTTGAACCTATTATTTGCTACCGTTGCATTCTGAGCTGAATGAACACTTCTTTGTATCTACACGAGCCTCAAAGAACAGAAAATTGTGCCCCAAATACCTTATTCATGACAGAGGAGCTTACAGTGTTTTTATTCTCACTTAGTATCGTTTCATCTAAAATGGTAGTTTTCAAGAAAATGTATTGGAGGACAGCAATATCTTTTTAAAATTCCACCTAATAAGAGAATTTTAAATTCAGAGTGTCTTGTGTAATTACTGGGAAAATCTAACGATGGTGTTGTGTCCTGCTTGTTTCTTGCCCTGTACCGTTTGTCTCCAGCCAGTTTTCATTTCTCTGCTGCTTGCTGCAGAAATAAAAAGTACTGATGCAGGCAACTGCAAGACATAAATTTGATACTTGCTTACGGTTAAGCAGATTGTTACTGCTCTGCATTCAACACTTGCTTCATCTTGAATTTTTTAATGGACCTTTCCTAGTCTATAGAAATCTTCTGAAAGTCTTTGGTGAGAGAAATTAATAGAGTAATGATGGGCTCTGGTAGAAATTTCACTCTTGGTGAACTGTCATTTTCTGACTTTAAAATATATTGTTGTTGGAATATCTTGTTCAGTCTTCATGAAAGTGGGAGATGCAGTTTGATACTTAATCTGGTTGTGTGATGGTTGTCAGCTCTATTTTATTGTTGTCATTTTTTAACAGATTGTTCTATTTTTTCACAAATGCCCTGGAATTCGCAGTGAACTTTAGAAAGTAGTCTTCTGGAACCTTTTCCTGATGCGTCTTTTATGCAGCGGCTCCATTTTCTCTGTAAGTGGTTCCTACTAGAAATATAATGTCTGCAGGAAATGTTTCTCTGTCATGTTCTGAGGTAAAGATCAATGCAAAGAAGTCATTTATTTTATCTGTAGTATCCATTATTGATGCTTGATCTTTTAGTGGAATGTCTGATTCTTTCATAGGCTTCCTGTGAAATATACTTAAATGCCTTGTTTATTGCTTTTAGCTAATAGCTTTTAAAATTCTCCTGGTTTCCTGAGTTATTTGCTCAGGATAGATTTCACATTTGAAAGGATGTGTTGTCATTTAGCTTCCTGTTTTCCTCTGTTACATTCTTTCCCTCAGTGGGAGGAAAGAATTCCATGGTTTCCTGGTTTGGCTTGCAATGTCATTTGAAATATTTATATTTTATAATCTCAGATTTTTCCTCTTCCATTCAATTCCCCTCCCTCCCTTATTCTTTTTTCAAGACTCCTGAGTCTTGATTGTCAAGTTTTATTTGTAATGGTCGTTGACTTCCTTTTTCCTCGTGTTTTGAATTGGCTCTGCTTTTTTGTTTTTCTGTGAGAACTGAGTTAAAACTGATGTCTTTTTTTTTTTTCTTTCGATCTCCTTGCTGCTCCAAGAAGGAGCTGTTTAAGGTACTGATGTTTTTTAGAGGTGATCAGCTCCAGTTCAGGCACATTCAGTGATGGAACAGGGGAGTGTGGATAAGGGGGACTGCAGGGTGAGGAGAAATCTGCCCAGAGCTGATTATGTTTTGCTGCTAGAAGTCACAAAATAAGGCTATCAGAATATATTCACATTTTTTACCTTTTACTATATTCTCCAATCTTCACGTGGCCACAGTGGAGTAGGTTTTTTTTGTATTTCAGATGGGCAATTATTAAGTTACACACTCTCCTCGGAGTCTTTCCTCACCTTATTTCACAAGAAAATGTTTGAAGAGCATTCTCAGTGCAAACAGAATTCCTGTCTGATATTGTTTTCATGTGCTCATTGCTTTCAAATTGTCATTTCTTGTATTATCTTTATATATCAAAACTCTATTTTGTTAGACATGGAGATAAGATATTAGAGAAATATTTGAAATGTTTTTCTAAAACAATAAGGATATATATCTTCCAAATTCTTGTGATTCCTCAAATTACATTCTTGATATGACTGTACTGCATAAACATGGAATTTTCCAAAGCATTCCCTGGTGCTCATGTCAATGACTTCATGCAGTCTGCTCTCCCAGTAAGCAGGGGACTGGAACACAGAAGTTCCATACCAATATAAGGAAGAACTTCTTTACTGTCAGAGTGCCAGCGCACTCGAACAGGTTGCCCAGAGAGCCTGCAGAGTCTCCTTCTCTGGAGATATACAAGACCCACCTGGATGCATACCTGTGTAATCTGCTGTATGGAACCTACTTTAGCAAGAGGGTTGGACTTGATGATCTCTCAGGTCCCTTCCAACCCCTACAGTTCTGTGATTCTGTGATGTCCCCAATCCTCTGTGTTGTCTATCAGTTAACTTTTGACAGTGGATACTTCAGGGGCTTTGTTCTACATCTCTCTACCTGACTATCTGAGAGCTACCAATACCAAATATGTGAATGATTTGTTGAACAAATTGTATTCAGAGTAGTTTGACTCTCTGATGAAGCGTCAGTTTCATGTTGATTCCTTCACTCAGAATACAACGTCCTTATCTGGAGAGGATGCCAAGGATGTCTTGATATGATTTCCCATTATTTACTACTTTTCACTTCTGTTATAATATTTTGAGTTTACAGCTGCTAAATTTATCTTCTGAAGACCAAATAGATCACTGAGATAGCAGGCTAAATAGACCTATCCTTACCTCTACATTTGGGGTAGTTTCTGTCTCAATTGACACGTAACTGTCTTTTTGACTGTATGTAACATCTCTCGGTTATATGTACAGCTGCACTTTTACCTTGGAAATCTGTGTTTTTGTGGGCTCATATCTCTAACTACTCAAGAGAGGCTCAAGCAGTGGGCTCAGGAGAACCTCATGAGGTTCAACAAATCCAATCCTCTTATCCTGAAATGCTATTTTAATCTTAGTCGTACAGCCTTATTAATCTATATCAACTTCATACTGGTTCAGCCATTCTCATTCTAGGTAGAACAATCAAGATTTTGACAAGGTGAAAAGATTAATGTGTTCTTAATTCTACTGCTTATCTGAAATGATGTGAGCACTGAAATTTTGATGAATCCTTCTCCACTCTTTTAAAATATCCTTTTGATGCTTTATATATAAGTAGAGATCATATTGCAAAGCAAAATAGAAGCACAATAGTTGCCTCTTAATTTTTATGAATTGTAAGATTTTTCTACATTAGGATGCTTCACTTTCCTTTTTTTTTTTGTTTTTCACAGCACAGAAAACACAGGAAGGTCTAGACCTGACATTGACATTATCTATCTGATTTATGCATTTTTTACTGGATTTAAAAGTTGTATTGCACTGCATGATCTCTAATGGCTCACAGGTTGAATAATGTTAGGAAGCATTAAAGACCTGTTTTGATGTCAAGTTTAATGCTCTTCCTAAGAGCAATTTGTAGAGATTAGGATTTAGTGAGACATCACTGGAGGATTAGCAATTGCTTCTTAAGGCATTCTGAGTTGACAGCTAATGGATAGCTTTCCCTGATAGCTCTTTTATAGTCCAGTGCAGCTGGATAAAAATCAATGAGAAAGTGAACTTAATTTTGTTTATCCATTAATTTTGGCTTTAACAGATGAGTTCAGCTGCCTTAGTAACTTGTTTAGTATGCTGTCCCATCTATCACAATCTAGATAACCTCAATTAACACACTGATTAATCCTCAAATTCTTCTTCAGTTGTTCCCTTCTTGACTGCATGATGTGAGGGAAACTGTTCACAGCAGGTCTGAGAGGACAGAATGTGTGTTCTTGAATACCCACATAATAAGCTGATTCTGAAGAAATGTAGCTCCTTTCTCTTCAGGCTCCCTGCCCTCCCTGTGTGTATATGAAAACTGTAATTAGATTAACTTCTGTATTTGCTTTTCTTAATTTGTTCTATGTTTTGTTATTTAAATGTAAAACGAATATTTACCTTGAGCTCTATTAGTAGCTGGGGACTCCAAAGTGCAATTCAAATGCCATCATAGAAATACCAAGCAGGATACAAAATGGCTTTATTTTAAAAGAATAGTAAATGGGAGTGGAAAAGGAACAACAACTACGTAACTGAATTTGTGCAGGACTTTATGTTGTTCAGGACTTTATGTGAGAAAGCCACAGCCCTCATTTGGAATCTTCACGGCTTTCCATAGTTCTTAGCAATGTTTCCAAGTAATGAGTCCCATCTAATCTTACTGTTCTACTTCTTAACTTTGACTGTCACATCCATTGGATAGTGGCTGGGGGGACAGTTCTTCCCTTTAAAAACTAGTGGCATAGAATACAAACATAAACCAGTTAATTGCAATATTTTCAATGTTTTTTTTGTTTGTTTAGAAATAAGTATTTAGTTATTTTATTTATGCTTTCATTTACTTTTTCAAAGGTAAAAATAAATACGTTTTGGAAAAATTCAAGGAGAAATTCTTTGTCTTGTTCAGCGCCCCACCTCCAGCAGGATCTAGCTATGCAGTTGCTTCAGTGCCATGGGCAGGATTAGGGACAGAAGGTTTTAGCAAGAAATTTGTGAAGCTCCTGAATGTGTATGGTGAGTGAATAGCATTTAATGGAAAGCTTAATGGAAAAAGATCTAGGCAGCAATTTTTTTAATTTGAGAAATGGATGCATGGGAGAGCTGTTTACAGGATACCACAAAGTAATCATTTTCTACACTGCAAAAATATTCTGGTTTACATTTGTAAAACTTAACTTTTAAGTAAGAATGATCCAGAGTTTTACTTTCTAACCAAACAAAAGCCTCTAGGCCGCTCTTGTTGCTAGAACCATTTCTCATCCTGTCATTTGATAATGATGCTGCTGTGATACAGCTAGCAGTACCACACCTGACAAATCGTTGCAGAAACAGCTTGGGAATTTGCATTTATTTTTGCAGGTTATGTTTCTGTTTCGTTTGTACTTTCATTTGTATCTTGATAGTGATAGTGGATGTTCTTTCAAATACAGCATGAACCAGACAGTAAACATAAATTCATTGGATCTGGGTGAATGTTTGAAGGTACATCTTGTTTAGAAACAATATTAGTGGATCTAGTTCAGTTTATAGTGTTTTGTTCTAAGATACGCTTAAAATTTTAAAATAAATTACCGTATATAATCTTTAAGAAAACTAGTTAAAGACAAATGATAGCTCTGTGTTTTTTTACCTTTGTTTTCCACAAAAGCAAATATGAATCCTTACTAAGCCAGATGAATCTAAATATAGGTGTCCCCTATCTGTAATGATATTCGCCTAACTAGTTACTTCTGTGTTCCCTCAGCTTCTTACAGTACTAAATAGTAAATCTGTCCTCATTCTCTCGTTCGGAAGATCATTGTGTGGCTCTCATTGATCCCTGTCCTTTGACCCACCCTGCCTAGGAGGTGCTCCAGTGTTTTAAAGCTCAGATCTTTAATGTGATCTGAAATACTCTCTGCTGTTGCTATTTCACCTGTGGTTTTGCAGATAGAAGACATCTTGTAAAGAGCTTAGTAATGCTAAAAATATTTTAATATTTTTAAAGCAAGTCAATAACAAATATACTGTTATTAGAGATAGAGGAATATTTGGCTTTAAGCACATGCTAGACATTGTTGCTGTCTAGACTGAAACAAAGTAGTAGTTGATGAAATGCTAACAGCAGAGGAACATGTGTCTGAAGCTTCTTTTCAGAAGCTGCCTTCATATATATCCACATAGAGGCCTGCTAGGCAGGAGCAAATATTGCAAAAGAGCCAGTGGGGGGTGGAGGTTCAGCTTCTGGCCAAGGACAGGGCTGTGCGTGAGTGGTACCACAGCTTGGGTGCTGCTGACGTACTTTGGCCTTGGGGATTTAAGGACGCCAAATTCATGCTGTGCGTAGCTTCTTTTGCGAAATTTCTGTAACTGATCATTAAAAAAATGCTTGTTAGTCTGAATCTTCTGCATTGCAAGTATTTTTAATTAGCCCATCCTTGTTGCCATAGAGCCATATTTATTCAGCAATCCTAGTGCTGATCTGATGTATTGAAGCAAAAACTGCTGTGAAATCTTTTGTGATGAGAGTATAGCACAAAATTGAAAAACATGCATAGTGATGCAAGGACGAACACATCCAGCATATTTCAGTATAGCTGGGAGTCCTTGCTGCTCTGCTTGATTCTTCCTGCAGAAGAGGGTATGCATTAGCTAGGCAGGCTGTGAGAGCTGGGCGGCCAGCCTGCAGCACCGTGTTGCGCAACTCTTTGAGCTTCTGTTTCTTGTTTTGTTGGTGCTGAGATGTTTGAAGGGGTTTGGTTGGTGTTTTATTTTGTTGTTGTTGTTGTTGTTATTCTTGTTTATTTAATTTATTTAATTCATTTCCTTTAAATAAAGGGACTTCCCCAGTTGTGGATGAAACTCTTGGTATGGGATGATTCTTTAATGCGGCAGGCAGAGTGGAAACATTAGCCAAGAGTGGAGGTTGAGACCCTAAGTGCTCAAACTGAAAACGCTTCCCAGCCATGTATAGATATTGGATAGCGGGCTGTAGCACCCAGCCAAGCATTTGGTAATGTACAAACCTCATCTTCAATTATTTCTAAAACAGATATGTAGAGAAATTTCTTGGCTCCTATTCGCAAGTTCAAACTTTCACTGATTGCTATTTGAGATCCTGTGAAGTATATACACCATACTTCATAAATCTGTCCTAATTCAGCCAGTATAACTCAGACTGTACTCTGCATCTGATTTTTATCTTTTATTTTTTTTCCCCCAGAAAATGGTGATATTTGAGTCATAATCTTTTTCTAATGCAACATGAATAGAAACCATGTTTTTCCAAATAAATTAATCTCATAGTTCTTCAAATTTTTCATTTGGGTAGGCTTTGAATTCCACCACAGCAAGTCATATTTTTGTATTCCACTTTTGCTAGGTAACAAAAGGAAGATGCTAGCCATTTCTAGAAGTGCTTTAAAAAATCAGAAGCACTTATGAAATACAAAACCATTATTCACCTCTTTGGAGTTTTCACTCCTTTCCAAATAATCCATCACTGATGGGTCACTCTAGTACAAAATTACAGCTTTCTGTTCCAGCTGCCTTACCTGCTATCATATCAGTTTTAGAAGACCTCGGAAAAGATGTGGCTCTTTCATCACCAGTGTGAGATGTGTTTGTAGGAAATACCGAGCTGATGTATATCTTTCAAAGTCCAAGTCGCCAAAGGTCTGTGTGTGGCTATCACTGGTGAGCGGTTGTCTCATGCAGACCCCATTTCTGGTCTTGTAGGAAGAGCTAAGTTTTGCTAGCATACGTGGGGCCCAGCAGACTTGATGTTCTTACTGCAGCCCCTCAATATCAGTTATTACCTGGGGATTAGTTTCAGTTCATTAGCCCAGGGTGAGCGAAGCATTCATTGGTTCAGCTTTCCTATTGCTTAGGTAGTATGGATGGCTCACCATGTTTTCTTGAGGAATACTGTTTCTGGAGTTTTGTTATTTTTCCTGTTTACCTAGTAGATGTTAGTATTCTCTACACAGTTTCACCTCTTTGTTTTTAGTAACTATCAGTCTTATGCTGATTATTTTTAAGATTATCTCATTGTATAGGCAAAACATAGCACTTCTTAGAGAACTTTATTTCATTGTGTTCACATGTGAGTCCATCGTGACTATTACAATTAGAAAACTTTAATTTGAATTTTTTAATAAGGGCTTTGATCCTGACAATAATTACAAGCATTCAGTTACGATTGTGTATTACCAATATACATTATGTATGTCAATTGTTACTCAGAGAGAATACTTACATGCGAGTTACTGATGTATGAGTATTTGCATAATTAAATCCTTATTTTTATCAGCTTTGGGAAACACGCTATTGTTACCATATATGCAGTAACGTTTTGCAAGGGTACTGAATAATTTTATTTTCAGTAATGATTTAGACACTTAGAAGCCTTGGTTTCTAAGGAGAATATTTGTCCTCCGAAGCGTGTGTAAATTGTTTAGGTGTTATGGCATAAGCCATCCCTTTCAACTTAAAATGCCTGTAAAATTGAGTAATTGATTGCTGATATACATGCAGCCACACATTTTGCTTTCTTTCTTACTGAAGTGCAGCCTCCACTGACAGCAAATACACTTATATTTTAATGTTATGCAAAACAGGATTTAACAGTTGGGGAATACAGAATGTAAGTTAAACCTTAGAAAAGTAGGGTCAGTAGTGCTACAGTTGTCTTCCTTTAAAAATATTCCTTTTAATATAATATATATATATATAATATATATATATATAAATATATATATATAAAAATATATATAATATATTTATATATATATAAAATTAATATATATTTATATATATATTAATATATATATATAAAATTAATATACCAGAATATCTGTGCCTTCATGAGAGTAAAAAACATGTACATCCAGTAGAAGTTTCCTGTCTAGTTATGGTTTTTCTTTTCAATATTTTTTGTTATATTTTAAGAAAAAGAAGACTGAGATAACTCTGTGATAAGAATTCAAATTTCTTTTGACTTAAAGTATGTCTTTTCTTCTGGGGGGACACCCAAGAAGAATATTTACGTGATTATATCTCTGCTCTCAAAACATGGACAGATGTTTCTAGTGCATTCAGCAGTCAGTTCCCATGGAGCCTGGCTTCCTGAGCTTCTGGTGCGGCTCATGGCCCCCATATCCTGCTATGGAAGATGCTTGAAATAAATGTAGCATACTTCATCTATTGATTCCTCTTTGTTTATCCCTTTTGGGAATAATGAAAGGACCCTCATGTTGTCAAAGATGATACATCCCATGAATTCTTTAAAAAGTGTTTTATGCAAAATACTGCATCTATCTTAAATTACACAGGAGCTCCTCATTCTTCTGTGCTACCATTAATCTAAGTAGCTGATCACTGAACTAAAAACGATTATGATAATTTTGTTTGCTATGTAAAAACGCAGTGTAGTTAATGTTAGAGTAAACATGACAAACTTGCCAGTTTAATATATAAATATATATATGTATCCATGAAATTGAAAGCAGTTACAAGTAAATGGAGTGGGAGGAAATACTGAGACAGAAGAATACCAATGATAATTGGGAGCTGTGCAGGCCTAATTCATTAGATGCCAAAGAATGAAATCATGAAAGAGAACTTATTTGGATTAAAAAAAAAAAAAAAAAAAAAAGCTGATTAAAAGGGAAGTTAGTCAACAACAGAATAATGATGAACGATAAATAAATAAAAATGGAAAAGCTGAGAGCACCACATACTAGGAAATGGGCAATTGCTAAATGGCATCAAAGTGCAACTAAAAAAGAATAATGTGAATTATTCTAATTGTCTTTGCAGGCAGTTTGGCAGCAATGAATTTCTAAAAATTGTATGGTTCTAATGGTTTTATAGGTTAGGTAAAAAAAAATGAAGTAAAGCTGAAGTATAAGTTTTTGGAAATCATACTTATTCCTTTTGGAATCTGTATCATACTTCTGTTTTTCTGTGTTTTGTTGTTTTGTTTTTTTTTTTTACAAGTAACCAACTTATTTTTTTTAATAGCTCAATATGAAGTTGCAAAATTTTGATCTGCAAACCAAATAATACATGTCCGGATAAGGAGCTTTCTGAATGATTAGTGCTGGCTTTTGACATTTAAGGCATTCTACGTATGTGCAAAAAGTCTTGTGAATGAGTACAGCCATCATGTTTATGTTTGGTATAGGTCAGGTAAAGCAACAGCCATACTGGTCAAAATTGTAGTAAACCTGGTATGGGGCACAGCTGGTAGCAGCAGAGAGGAAATCTCGCCTAAACTAAAACACTGTGAGAGAATCTCAAGTTGAGCTCATTTACATGTTTGCCTGTGCATCATTTGCTTGATTTTGTCACGTGACTTAGCAGAAGAAGGGGAGTAATGCTTTCAAGTGAGCAAGTAGTATACAAAATTGTTGTCTGTATGTATCATGTAAAATCATGCTAAATAGGCCATGAAGTAAAAACCAGAACAATTGATCTCTGGATATCTTGGGGGAACAGTCTCAGCACGGTGCTTGCTCCAGCCACAGGTCTTTGTATCTAATGAGGGGATTAGAAATGTTCAGATGAATGTTGTGTGGGTGTGTTTGAATTCTTCTCACGTATAGATACCCTCCAGGTTTGAGTCTTGACCTCTTTGCACATTTTCAGTTCTGATCCTGCTCAGACCTACTTAGCTAATGAGATATAAGATCATTGCCTGAGGAAGGAAGACTGTGGCACATCAGAATTCACAGAGATGTTGTTTTACACTTGAGTGGAAGTAGCAGGGAAGGGGTTGCCAAATGTGCTGTGCTTTACAATTAATATTTTAAGTAGGTTTTGAAGATGTGTGTGCCTCTTTCTGCTCTTCATGGCTCTATCATGGAATGATACATCAAAGACACTGGAATAAGTATATGTTTCCTTTGGTGCAATCAAAACTCTGTTATGCTGCAAGTTGTTCTTCACTATTTTGCGGCTGAAGATTTTTAGTTTTGTGTAGTGTTAAGATGAATTATTCAATCAAAATCAGTTACTGAAGTTTTTGTGTCATTTTTTCATCTTGTGGCAGTGTGAAAAAAAAAAAACAAAAACAAAAACAAAAAAAACCCCAAACATCTACAGGACAACTTCTAGAATAAAATCTATGCTGATATCTGGTGTAGCTAGTTTCCATTGTTGGTTGTTGTTGGTACTTTCAGAATTCATTTTCTGTGAACAAAATGTCCACTAAGGAGTTAATTCTTCACTTATTATCTATTATATGCTTTTCTGCTTGTTTGTATCACAGTAGCATGCATCTTTATATGGGTTTTGTTGATGACCTTTAATTCTGACTTTTGACATACGCCAAGTGGTAAAGTGTGAACCAAATCAAATCAGCGGCCTTTACAGTGGAAGGAGACACATGACACATATATGGCACCCATCTCCTAGTTCTTTCGTATCTCTCAAGGCTGTATTAAACTGGTACAGAGTAAGCAAGTTATCTGTGCAGTTTACCAAGCAGAACCTTCTGTTTCTTGATGTAGATTGCTTTAAAAGTGATGATTTGATAACATGGTGCTTCAGCTGGCAGTGTGCTCTGCATGCAGTTGATCTGTTGGCTCCCTGCAACTGTTATCAGAGGAGTGCAGATAAGAGCGTGCTGCTACCTTACTGGGCGCTGTTCCCTGCAAATCCTGTCTGCAGCCATTAGTTCTCCTGGTGGCAACACAGGTGCTTTTTGTGCTACTTCCCTGCCATGTGCATGTGCTACGGAAACAAAACACAGCACGTGTGTGATTTTAGTCAGGATTGTTGAAACTCTCTTAGGGGAGGCCAGGAGCAAAATTCCCTCTAATTTAAAGTTGTGTTTTATGTCCCCAACATGGGGAGCCAGTAATAGTTCACATATTCTGCAGTTAGTCTACGTAGACAAATATTCAGAGGAAATACGGAGATCTGGAGCAACCTCACTCTATGTGACTTGGTTGCCTCCTTGAGTGCACATCTGTCTGATACACGTGTTTGATGTTTGACACCTTGTTGAAATTTCAGAATGTTCCTGTGCTTCAGTGATGAAGGTGAGCACTGTGAGTTAGAATGAACAATTGAGACGTTTCAGCTTACAAGAATAATTTGTTTATTAGTTAGCACCTGAAATTACTAGTCTCAAGGGAAATGCTGAAAATAATTAAGAATTTTTATGTAATTAACAGAAGATGTTACAAATCCCGTCGCTTTCTTGTTGTAAAAGCAAGTCAAGCCGGCTGTGTTGCCATAGAACATCGCAACTGTGAGTGTCGCCTGCGACAACGTACTAAGGCTTCCCTTCCATCCGCACCTCTGCGTGCAGGGACATACAGGACACATACACGGTATGTAGCGCCGAAATGCCAATTTAATGCTGCGCAACAAGGCTACTTATACCCGTACACGCGACTGCCCCATATACCCGTGATGCCCCGGCTCCTCTCTAGGTGCTCGCAGGCACCACCCACCGTGACTCCCCAGCTCCTTCCCAGGTGCTCGCAGGCACCACCCATCCCATTTAATCCCGCAGTGAGTAAAATGTTAAAAGTGAATTACAATTTTTTACCTGATTTTGAAATAAAAAAGTGCCCTTTTGCATTACATTCACTCAGTAAAACTTACCTTTCAAGTACCACTACTCATGCGCAGAGGGCAAAGCCCTGGCCTGTGTTGTGGAGAGCACCTTCTGCCAAAGGAAGCCCCTCCTGCATGTCAGTCCCACCTCACTCTAACTGAAGGGGCTGTTCCTGAACAAGAGCAATGAATTGCACGAAACCACCTTAACACAGTGATGTCTTTGTCCCTGTGCTTCTGTTTTGCACTTTCTCTTGAGTATACTTTTATACTTGGAGCAGTGGGTCTCACTAAGTAGGGTGTTTTAACACAGGAGTTGTTCAAAATAGTCCTCTATAGGATCTTTAAGGCAAAATACCTTCTCTTTTGTATCTTTACTGTCATTGAAGTCTCAGTCTAAGAATAGTTTCAAATAAAATCAGCAGATTGGGTGCTTGCAGGCAGCTCTTCTGCCAGATGTGGAAACATGAGGTACTTAAACTGGGGTTTCAGCCTTGGAACATAGGTGGAGGCATTATGCTTATTCTGATAGGTATATGTGACGAGATATGTGTAATATGTAGTTAGTACAGTTAAAACATTGGGTGTTCCACATTTTCCAGACTCTACCTTTACTCATGTGCATTTCACCCAGAGGCTCATACATGTTAGGTACAGAACTCCTCATAAGATCTTCAGTATTGCTGTATCCTCAACTACTTTCTGTCTGTTCTTCTTCAGACTTTGAGTTCCAGATTCCTGATGCTTGTCATCTGTCAGGTGATCCATTCATTTAAGTTGCAGTGCACACACATATAAATGAATCTGCAGGTCTTTTGACCAAAAGGTAATCCACATAGGCCAGAAGATGCTTGCTTTTAGCCTGTACATTATTAGTAGTCTTATTGCTATTAGTTATTAATTTATCTGACATAAGTATCTAAGCAGGGATAGGAATTGCTTCTCTAGAGCTTTGCTGAGGAGAGGATAAATGTGATGGTACTGATCCAATGCCTGGGATAAATGCCTTGTTTTTAACTCAGTTCCAAGAAGTGTAATAGTTATAGAGAAAATGATTATACTGTCATTAAGAGAATGAGCAACGAGTTAGGTCACTGGATGATATATAAAAAAAAAAAAATGCAGTCAACCATTACCAGGGTCTTTACTGTAAACACTTTGTGAGTAATATGGTTAATACAGTTATGCTACAGTAGCTGTCACATTCTTTTTTACCTCCTATATAAGATGTTACTTATTCTGTTTTGGGGAAAAAGTACAGAATGAAATGTATTTTTAAATGTAGTCAAAGCTGAAATCAAAGCGCTTTATTCTTTATCTCACTAAAGAAACTATCATGCATAGAAAGTCAGTTGAATATTACATTGAAGACAGTGTTAACATGTCATATATTTGAAAGAGTTAAGGTTTTACATGTTCTACATATCTTTTCACTTGTTCATGGAGCAACAGAGGTGAAAAAACTGCAAGATGCTCCTTGTACAGCTCAAGTACTGGCAGCATGCACTCTACACTTTCTGTGGAGACCTTGTGAAACGTGCAAGACACTGTTATGTGCTTGGCTGGAGAAATTAGAAGGATGCATGTACCTCTGCTTTGCCATGGTGTAATGAGCCTGCTCAGAATTAAAAGGGGTTCTCTCTGTAGCTCTGTCCAGTTTTAGGAACATCGTCTTTATGTCTACAGCACATTAAAGCAAAGATGTGTTATTTTAGGAGATAAATTGAGAGAAGAAATTGATCCATTGTAGCACTCCCATAGATTTGTCTTTGTGTCTGCATTTTCTGATTTTCATTCAGTAGAGGTTATGTGACAACTGAAATTTCCTGCCCCATGTTGCCAATTTCCAGTATTTCATTCTGATTTATCTGGCACTTGGTATTTTTTCAGCTTCAAGACTCATTGTTTTGTATTTTTTCAGTGCTTCAAGACTCATTGTTTTATTTGAGACTCTAGGCTTTCCTTCTCTCTCTCTCTTCTCTTTTTTTCCTCTCCTGGAGTAAATTGTTGTAATAGTAACTATATAACCTACAGAATAGCTAAGCAGTTTGAGATATGGGAACTTAAAATGAGGTTAACACAAAAATAAAAAAAAAAGGGGGAGAGAGAGGGAGAACTGGATAATCTGCTGAGTTATTAGAGAGGACAACTGGTTAAAAAAAAAAAAAAGATTAACAAAAATTCATTTATCTACATGTAGATTTAAAATCATGGTAATTCCAGCCTGGCCTTTGTTCTAGAGAGACACAGTTATTAATCCTGTAATTTTTTCTTGCAGGATCAAAATATGTCCTTTAAAAGCAGGGCTATAAAAGTTTTCAAAAGACAACTGAATCAACCAGCACATAACTCCCAGTAACTTCTGGGACATTTCTATTTTTTAACTGCAGGAACATTTTCGATGTCAATCAGGCCCTGATTGCAAAGGTTGCAAAGTTGCTTTTAGCCACATTACCTGTAATCTTGGTTTAAGATTTCATGTGATGGAGGTTGTGTAAATGTATAAAAAGTTGCACACTAAAATCTATAAAAGCCTGCCTTTGCGTCATCTTAAATAGATCTGAAGATGTTGCTCTAGCCATAGCTCAAGGTAGAAGCTCTTTTGAAGTTCAGTGAAAATCCTCCCTGAGATGTTTCTTTTTGTTTTATACAATCATGAGAAAAAAGGTTACTATCTTTAATAAGTCATAAAGAACTTTTGTTTGATAATGACCCATTTTAATCATTCAACAATCAAATTGTCCTGTTAAACATGCTGTTATTTAAAAAAAAATTGCTAGCAGTTTCATTTTTATATTTATATTGATTTTTTAATGAAATAAATACTTTTTTCAGTGTTCTTCAATATTTTATAATCATTATAATCTTTGCATATTAAATTACTTATTCCTTGTTAGTCTCAGAGATTTAGGGGATTAGGATTTCCATCAAGCTGGCTGGTAATCCTGACCTGAGTGGCCTGATCTAGTTAAACCTGCTCTGAGCAGGGGCTTGAAATGGAATACCTCTAGGGAAGTTCCTTCTAACCTGAACTGGGCAATGATTTTGCCCTACAGAAAACACCAATACATAATCCAGCAAAACCATTCAGAAATTAGTCTCCTGGAGGAGAGACTGTGGGTAGGTCATTTGTGTCTTGTGAATGGCTACTGTAGGTCATCATTGGGGCTGATAGCATCTCAAAAAGCATGGACACAGCTCAATATGCTAAAGATGTTTGGGAAAATATTCTTTTGTTTTGTTTGTTTTTCAAACAGCTGTTGGCACGTACCTTTGCCACGTACCTTTGCGTCTGCTTTAGCAGTAATCTTATCTCTATGAGTGATTACAAGTGTAAAAAGTACACAGCTTGCTGAAGTGATTAATAGTGTGAAGTGGTTTGTAATTTCAAATAAGTATAATATTTATTTTCAATGGCTGCTTTAACACATACGCATTTCTGTCAAACTGCAGTGGATCTGGGATGTTGGTCTTAGAGTTCCAGTGGGAAAACACCGTTTTTGCTGCCATCAAGTATGCATTTCAGTAACAGCACCTCATTTTAACTTGGAACCATATTTATTTATTTATTTTAAATTACAAAAATAATTTTCAAGTAGTAAAAGAGAAAATTAGCATCTTCCTTTCAGTGGCTATTTGTTTGTCTATTCTTAACCCACTGGTCATCAATACAAAACTATCAGCATGATACTTTTGTGTCAGAATGGCTCCCTGTGCTGTTTGCTCATACAAGTTTGGTTTCAGCTCTGGGATGTTGCCTGAATCTGAAGGGTTTTCCATTCTACCCTGACTTCTCTGAAGCCAGCTGGAGACGTGCATGCAGCAGGGTTCAGCCATCCTCTGCATTTGTTTTTTGGTGCTGATCTTTCTGCCATTTCAGTTTGGGTGCTGTGCCCTCAAAGGAAGGCTTCGTTCAGCCTGTTCTCAAAGCAGTAATCAACGCCTAATCAACACCTAATTGCATCATTATGTGAGCTCTTAATGTGTCATGACACTGCAATCATTTCACCAAAGAAAGAGATGTTACCTTTTAAACGCAGCACAGATAGACTGATAGTCATGGCTCTCAAGTTTATTGTACAGGAGCATGTGCGAACACAGTGTCTGTGCTTTCAAGCAGTTTATCTCAATTCCAGTCCTTTTAATTTTCACACTTAAGCTATGCAGATTTAATCAGATCTATATGATGGAGAATGGCTCTTTAAGAAAATTGACATTTTAATCACAGTATCAGAACTAAGAGTTTTATGTAATAAACCACAGCAACAGCTTGGCTGTTCTTCTTTGAAAGAATAAAAATCTGTTGCCTTTCATTCTCTGGTTGATAAGCTTATAATTATTGCACCAAGAAGGGTTTCTAACCAAATGAGGATGAAGCCCAGAAATGTGTAAAAGAAAATCTGTTTAACACTATATTCTTGTGTATTGATATGTTTAGAAGATCTATGACTAGACAGTGTTAGAACAGTGTTCCTGAAGCCTGCTTAAGTGTGTACCTGCATTCTCACTGTATATTAGAAAAACATTTTGCAATAATCTTTTGAAAAGTAAAAAGGAAACTATACCAAAAATTTTAGGGGAAGAAAAGTTAAAATCCAAACAACAAACATACATAGTACTCTTGAGCCTACTCATGAAGATTAGAATGCTTTCCATGTGCAGTCTTGCAGAATTTTTGTGCAAGCACAACAATTTATTTAGCTGACTCCAGGAGGAGGAAGAATTTTTTTTTTATATATTATTTTTAAAGAACAGAAGACAAGAGAGGTACAGAGAAGAGGTGATGCTGGAGTTTTGATGTTGTGGACTTCTGAAAAGTGGAAACATTCAAAGAAAGTTGGTGGGTGTTTTTACTACTGAGTTGTATACAAGCTTTAATACAGATTTGGACAATTACTCTCTTAGGAGCCCAAAGCAATGACGTTTTCCATATTTTGTGTTTTTTCTTTTTTTTCATATAATCATGCATTTGTTTTCAAAAAAACAGAACATAGATAATATTGGAAAATGTGTCTTGCATTTTTAACTGTTCTTTTTAATCAGCTCTGCTATTGTAGGTCAGATTTGAGGAATATATTCATGACCAAAGGAAGTGTTTCCAGAGGAAATTTACTGGTCATAATGATGAACTCTTCTAGAGCAAGATCCATCAATTTTAGTGGAGATTATTGACTGTAAAATTTGAGGGTTCTGTTCTATTAGAGATTAGATTTTTCCTGTCTAGCAATTCTTTTTGTCTTAGCATGAGTCCTTGTCATGCTCTCTAAAGAGCTAATCCTTTTCCTTTCTCTCAGAGCTCTGGGTACACTCCCCATCGAGGGACTGCACTATTTCCCCTGCAGCAGGCTGCTAACCTGGTGCCTGTGCTGCCTGCTCATCCTCCTCCTACATGCTTTCCCCAGCTCCTGTAATGAACCTTCCTGACTGAGCTGTTTCCGGAGACCGACTGCTGCTCATTCAGAAAAGGATTTGGTTTAG
Organism: Numida meleagris; assembly: GCF_002078875.1. Classification (NCBI taxonomy): domain Eukaryota; kingdom Metazoa; phylum Chordata; class Aves; order Galliformes; family Numididae; genus Numida; species Numida meleagris. Next base: position 25,357,952 of record NC_034413.1, read on the forward strand.
GAGCTAGATCAGGAGAGTGAGGCTGTTTTGATTCCATGGGTCTATGAAACAAAAAGCTGAGATTGGTAAGTGAATGGTGCTTCAGGTTATTTTTCTGCATTTCTGGCACAGACTGTTAGACTCCTTTAAGGTGTATCTATATCACTGAGTTAAAACGTGGAAAATCAAGCAGATCTATTGCTTTTAAGCTCTTTTAAACAGTTTAATTCCACTTCACATACTTACTTACCTGTGGAATAACCAGGGAGATATGTCATGCTTTCACATTCTTGCTTTTCAGGTTATTTCAGCTTGCTGTTTCAGTGTGATTTCCCAAAAGTCTGTGATACATGATTTTCCTTTCCATGTATTGCTTACTTAGGAGTAGCCTCCAAAACCCCAAGTAATGAGGCAGTAAATTGATGCAATCTTCCTTGTGGCTGGCTAACATTTCAAGGGCTCAGAAGGCAAGCCTGGACAGAAGGTAGTAAACCAGCACAAATTCCTTGTGTAAACGCTTTAAGCAGACTTGAGACAGCATGGTGATTCACTTCAGTGTGGGCCACAGAGCCTACCTTACTTGGAAGCTCCCTCCATGTATGCGAGGATGGTCTGGATAGGGGATTGTCTGAGAATAGTTAGTGCTCTAAAGATGCATATCCTAATACGGAAAAGTGGAAAGTGTTAAAGTATAATAGAAGGTTATGATGGATGGTTGGACTGGATGATCTTGTAGGTCTTTTCCAACCTAGCTAATTCTATGATTCTGTGATGAAATGACCCATTCTGGGGGCAGAGGCACAATGGATGTCAGGTAAGTAAGGAGGATACCCCTCTAACATAGAGATTTTGGCACAGAGAAGAAGTGGTGTGACTGGAGCTCTAGGACAGAAATGCCACAGAAGTGGAATTGCTGAGCATTTCTGAGATCACTTGATAGTAAGCTGTACTACAAAAACAATCAACACAGAGGGTGGAAATTCACTTCCAAGTATGTATTTTGATTTAGGTGTGAATCAGATGAAGGGGACCCTTCGTATTCTGAATAATTTAACTGGTTTTGAGACGTGTTTATTTTCTTTGGGCCCCAGCGTGTCATACGCTGTAAGTGAATAGCTCAGAAAGCTTGAAATACCTTAAGGACAATTTTGAAAACTATTTTACTTGACAAAGATTCTCTGAGAGAAGTAGACTTGATCAGCGAGGAAAGAATAATTAAAATTAATACTAAAATTGAATTGAATGAGTGGATTTTAAAAAGAAAGCTGTTTCATTCTTTGGGTACATTAAACAAAAAACAACAAAGAGCTTTATGCATATGCTTTTTTAATGTAAATACTGGGTAAGTTAAGAGTTTTTGTTATTTTAAAGTATTCAATCAGGCTACAGTATTTTACAGTAATATACATATGTTTATATATGCATTCAGCACTGTAATGTTCACCATAGGTGGAGCTAACGTACCTTGTCCAGCCTTTTTTTTTATCAGAGGAATGTTTTGTTATTCCTCAATAAATTTGTATTTCATAAACTAACAAACTTTGTTCATACTTTTCTTTCATCAGCCAGAGAGATGACATGGAAATGCGTGTGCAAAAAGCAACTTCTTCAGTAGCCAGCATCCATCTTGTAACAATTTTTATGCGTATTAAACGTGTCAATGGGATTTCATCATTAATGACGGTTCTTGCATCTTATTTGTTACTTTTCTTTCAAACAGTTTGAAAAAAGATTACAGTGATAATTTTAATGTGTTGTGTTTAAGGTGTTCTATAGTTGGCAGGGATAATAAAATGGTTTGAAAATGCTATTAACATTTATAAAAGAATAAATTTCCTTTTATAATAGTAACCTTCATAAAATCTATGGAGGAAAAAAAAAAGAAGAGAGAGCTGTAATTGTTTCCGAAGCATTCAAAGCATCAGGAAAAGTAGCTTCATTTGCAAATGGTACAAGTCCCAGAGATCAGGCTGTAAAAGGCTTTTCTGGTTACTGTTAATTGTACAATTCTGAATGCCCCAAATGACTGTTTTTAGAGGTCCAAATACGGATGAAGAAAAACAGCCTTTTCAATAAAGATTTATTTCCATCCAGTGGATGCCACTTTGAAATGCAAACAGATGGATAGCTCTGTAATCTAGTAGAGAAGAATAAATGCCAAACTGGGAATAAATCAGAATTTCAGCAGAGAACAAGGGAGGAAGGTGACTAAACCACCCTCTCCAGCACTTTCTTCTTTTCCCAGTTCAAAACTAAGCACAGAGATTTGCTGAGGAATCCTCATGTCGCTGCTGTCTGCTTACTGGAGAGCCGAGATGGCTCTGGCTTTGCTGCTGGCTGCGCAGTGCAATGCTTGTGCTGCAGCATGTCTGTGATAGGAAGGAAATGTCACACAAGGTGACCATACAGTTCTTAAGGTAGCAGTGTGATAACCCTCCTTTATCTGTCGAAAGCTGAAAATAACCATATGGAGAAATACTGGGTGTATTTGTTATAAAATTAGAATTTTTTTCCATTTGATCCATTAAAAATATGAGTTAGGAACCTTAAAATGTTAGTTTCACAGTATCTTGTTAACAATTCTCATTTGGGAATCTTAAACAAAGTCCTCCCTCACTTATTGGAAGTGTGAAGGATCATGTGGGGTGCAGATGAGATAACTGATGGAGTTAGCAAGTTCCAGCTGTCCTGAGCCTGCAGGCATCAGATTGGATTTATCTGGGAAGTATCATTTTCCATGAAAGGAGAAGCTTTTAGTCCTTACCTGGGACAGAGCAGGGTTGTGCTGGCACTGGAATCATGCCGACAAGGGGGTGACAGCTGACTGAAAGAGTTTGGAGGAAAGAAGGAGGACTGGTCACACTGCCAGATACCTCTCCTGCATCCCCTGGTCAGCCCATGGCCTGGGAGCATCACCTTGCCTTCTCCTTCTGCAACTTTAAGGCATTGGATGGACACTGCAAACTCAAAAAAATCATCCTTGCTCTGTGTCAAGAATGGGATGTTAACGTTTGTGTATCTACTTTATGAAGCAGAAGAATTCAAACTTTTGGGAGACTTGTTTAACATATGGCTAAATTCTCCCCTGAAGCTATTCAAACTCATTCTTGGAAAAATTGCTATTACTTGGGTATGTGCTTATTGGTTTTTCAAGATGTGTAATAAGGCAAAGCTCTCCACTTTACTGGAAAGTTAAAATGAATCCATAAAGTTGTCTTATAAATTCTCTCTCTTTTGACTGGGTAGATATTTCGCCTCTTTCCTGCAGGTTGTAAGCAGGAGAGAATAGGAATTGCCAACAAATCAAATTACAGAACATTGAAAATGTCAGAGTTGTAGTGTTCATTATGCTCATTCACAGAATATATGAGTCATTAAAATTCTGATATTGCTTCAGAAAGAGAAATTTTGTAATGAGGATAAAAAAAAGCCATTGCTTCCATTCCTCTTTCTGGCAATGATTGTTGTGAAAATTAAGGCTAATACCGAAATGATTACCTGTTTCTCATCATGCAGTCCTAGGTTTTCAGCCCTAAATGCCCTGCCTACCTGAAATGTGAGATACAGCACTCTTTGAAGTAGTACTTAAAAAAAAAAAAAAAAAAAAAAAAAAGCTTTTTTGAATTACAAGCCAAAAAAGCTTTCAAATTTGAGTTTTCTCATAATGCAACGTGTTTCAAGTTATTTTGTTCTTCTTTTAAAGAAAAATATTTTTTAACTTTTTCATAAAGATTTTTTTTCTTTTACTTTGGAATTATCTAAGCTTATGCTAGAGTTGAATTCTGTTAAAAAGTAGATGCATATGAACGCACATATCCTTTTCTCAAAGTTCACAATGGCAGATGAAATTCCTCCGTCCCTTTTTTCTTTACCAATCACTGTGGACCAACAGCACAAATAATTAACAGAATTTTGCTTTCATTAGTGACACATAAGTGATGCTTGTGTTTCCTTCAGCAGTTCATGGATGCAAAGCTGCTCTCTGGTTGTCTGCGTAATCCTTTTGCATGGCTCTTCCAGGTACTGTTTGAAACCTTATAGCAGCTACTTTACGTGCTTCTCTAGGCAGATGTGCCCGCTCTTACCAAAATAGATGAAACCGCTGTTTCTGACCTCAGCTGTCTGTGTCACAAAGCCATTCCGTACTTCACTTGCATTATGCAACTTTGCGATATCAGCTTGTCTCTGCAAGAAGTGAATAGGAATCAGCACATTTGTGCAATGTTTCAGTCTACAAGCACAGATGGCAAAATGCCTAAGCAGTGTAAGCACTTTTAAGTGGTCTGTTCATGGCCAGTTTCTCTCTCTTTCCCAGGTTCCTGAAATAACAGTGCAGCTCTCTACCTCCAGTTTTACGTGTTCAATGGCAGTAAAATTGTTCACATCCTTTTTGTAATTTTGTCTGTAGCTTAAACAGTCTAAAATCCTGGAGTTACAGCTCTGGAAATATTTCCGAAGTCTCACTAGATAAGAAATAACACATAAATAGCTTTTTAAAAATTGTATTAAAGTGTATTTTATAGTGTTTCTGGAGTGGTCTAGTAATTTGCAAGGCCTTTCAGTGTATTATATGAACTATTGAACTATGTTTCTGTGGCACAGAGAGATCTGCGTTTGGAACTCTCAACTCTGAAGGCGTACTGTACTTGCTCCCTGTTGTATCAGGTAGTCCTTTGTACAGTACACTTAATTAATAGTTTGAAAATATGCATTGCAATTCCCCTGAGATGGTGTTACGTTCAAAATACAGCTGTAACTTGTTACAAGAACACTTAAACTAATGGAGTAAAATCATGTAGTGGGTAATTTGAGGGCTTGAGGAGCCACTTACTTGCAGCCACAGAAGGAATGGTAGCCACTCCTCAGGAGTCATGCCTCTGTAGTAACAATTACTGGTTAGTGGCAAAGCCAGGAGTGCTGTTATTCCCTACACCTCTCCAGATACAATCAGTGCTACAGGTGGTGAAGTGCAAACTAATTGCAGCTGCAACTTGGTCTGTGATTGATTTTAACTAAGCATGGAGAATATAAATGAATTATGTTGAACGACGACAACAGAAATCAATGTAAGAGGTTTTTCTTACTGAATGGGTTTCTAGTCACTGTAATTGAATGCATCAAATATCCAACTCTAAGTGGGATTTTGTTTGTTTGCTTTCAGAATTGCGGGAAAAGTTTCAATGTTTTTTTGTTTAAACCAGCTAAAATTCTTAAATGGCCTTTTATTCAAGCAAACCAAAGCATAGACAGTAGAGTTGACGTCTGATTTTTTTTATGTGAGAAAATAAAATGTGACTGCTTACACTTGGTTGTATTTGCAGATGGGGCGAGCATTACTCTTAAAATGGAATACATTCACTGGAGGCAATGACATGATTATGTTTTCTGATCTGAAATTACTGACCTATCATAAAGGTTACATTTCAGTTATCTTTAGCAAATTGGTAAAAGGATGATTTTTTTTTTTTTAAACCTTAGGGTATACAGGGAATGAAATGTTTACTATTCTGTGTAAGAAATAAAATAAACAACAAACTGTTTTGATCCTAAAATATACTTGTGAAGATGAGTAGGTGGGGAAAAAATGCGTTTTTATGCAGTGCATCCCTAAATATTGCAGGATACGGTTAGGGAAATAAAATTGTTCATGTAAAGGATCAATTTAAGTCTGACAACTTTAAAGCAGTTAAGTTCAATCAATATAAATCTTGCTGTTCATGTTAGTTTTCCAGACTTCTCAGAATATGTATATTGTGTAATGTGACCTTCAAGATGCAATACAAGAACCCGGAAGAAATAGGGCTATTGAAGCAGTATGAGGTGAGCACCACAGACACGTAATAACAGTTTGGCTCTCTGATCACTGATCATTATGACTGCTGCACACCAGCCTGCATGGGCAGCTTCCACTTTGGAGACAAAGATCTGACTTTTTCAATTGCATCTCCTCAAAGTTGGGACTTTGGCGGGAGGATTTAGATACTACCATACATAAATGTGGCTTTGTATGTTAATTGTTTATTTAATTGAAGGTGGTTTTCTGTATCTGTGCGTCTAAGATGTCTTGTGGCAAAGTGCATGGAAATATACAGCTGTAGAGAAATTCAGTGTTAGACTACCTAAAATTCTAGAGAAAAGGAGAAAAGAAGGAAGAGGGAATAGTAAGAAGAACGTTTCACCTCAACTGTCTAGAAGTATCCAGATGAGTAACTGCATACATGCTCCTAGGTCTCTTCACTGACACCAGAGGAAGCTGAGTAGACCAGTCTGGATGTAGATGTCTGCACAGGCGATAGTGGTTAGATGAGTGTCACACCTTTTGCATGAGATTAGTTCCAACTCAGACTTGAACCTGTGCGCATTTGTACAAGGCACACAGGCAAGGAGTGGCAGGTAACTAGAAGGTGAGGGAGGAGGCCAAAGGACATTTTGCATCGTTTTGTTTTCTTGTTCATGTGTGCTTCATAACCTGAGAGTGTAAGGCCCTTTGATGAGTTGTGCGTAACAGCAGTGACTTTCTGAGCTGGTGCTAATTGACACATCAGGCCTGAGGAATGGCAAATTCACATCCTCAAATATTTTTGTCTAGCTATCTGAATGATTTCCATTTTTTTTCTTGGGCATGTTTCTCATGGAGTGTTTTTGTGTCTATGTGGTTTTTGTTTAATAAGTGTATTACAATAAATTTTTGAAAGTTTGTAGGTAGAAATACTTATTTTGGAAAGGTAGTGGAAAATCCATTGGCAGTCTTACTTAGGAATTGTGTTGGAATTGTTCCATATAGTACATGACTCTTGAGTTTGAGTTCATTCTGAAATGTAAATATCCTTCAAGTGAGTAGTTCAGTTTTCTTTTACTGAGAAAGTCACCTATTTTGCTAAATGTAATGCACTAGAGTAGATGAGAAGGAGAAATGCAAAGTTAGGTGGTAAGAATCAAAACATTTTTTTTCCTAAGAAAAATGTTTCTATCCTCCACATGTAGTCTACTTTCTTTTTCTTAATAGAGTGCTACTCCTGATAAATTCTGTTGAATTGAATATGATAGTTCTGTGATATGGTTTTTTTCAGCCTAATAAGAAGTTCTTCAATTCTGTTTTGATTTCCAACTAAGGCTAGGCTTGATTTGTGGAGCAGAGGTAAAACGTCAGTGATTTATCCGCTGTCCTTAGGCTACTTACAAAGCATTTCTATTAAACATTCTTGTTATTTATTGTTTTTTTTTTCAGCTCTTTAAATTATGTGCTAGACAGCTGGTTATTAAATTAAAGAAGGCTTCTGTTTCCTCATTACAATTGATTAACTGTAACACAGAGATGCTGACATCCAAGCCTTTCTAATTTTCAAAAATATGTTCAGGCCTTCTGGGGTAATGTATATAACATCCTTGACTGAAGTATTTCCAGGTAAAAATATCCTATTTCACACTTTGTTCCAGAGCGGAGACAGACAGTAACCCTTTTGATTATTATCCCTTTGTCATCAGAGCTATCTGGGTTAATAATGTCTGCTGTCTTCCCTGAGTCTGTTACAGTTTATGGCTTTGATTCCAGATTCTGAAATGAATTTTGTGATCTTTTTTGTTTTGCCTTGTTACCTTCAGACAAAAAAAGGAAATGCTTTAGATTACAAGTCTATTTCTTTTTTTTCTTCTTTTTTTCTTGTCTGTGTAATTTCAAAGGAGACTCACAGCTCATAAATTTACAAAAGTCCTTTACGCTTTTGAAATGGTACATCTTCTCGTGCAAATAAAATCAGTGGTTTCTGTTGCCTTTCCAAAGAGAAGTGGTCAACTGAGATCAAAGAATAGAAGGAATCAGGTGCACTTGTGGCTTTATTTCTCTCACGCTGTAATTTCTTTTTATAAACTCATATATAATATATGTAAAAGGAAACTAGAATAACCTTCTTCAGAGATTAGCAGGAAAGTGATATTCTTACCACTAATGATGAATTTTTATTTTTTCATTCCCAGTTTTTGTAAGGTTTATACCAAGTGTGTATTTCAGATAGGCTAAGTGTTGATTGTCATGAAGTTATTTCTTTTCTGAAGAGACAAGTTTGAGTACAATAGCTCACACACAATAAGTGTATAACTTGTTTTTTTCTAGTGGTAGTCCTTGGAATGCTTCTACAGTCAGTGCTAGCTTGAATTAGCAGCCATAGGGAGTGTAAATTGTGCCTATTTGGGTGCTCATGGAAACTCATTTGGTGTTGGGTTTGTTGTTTTTTTTTTTTTTCTCCCCTGCAAGTTTGAGATATGATGGCTTAGATCAGTTATCCTCATTCTTTGGTTCTTTGTTTCGGTTTTGAAGATGTGTTCTGAGTTCATGATTTCTCTGAAGGATGCTCCCATGAGAAGTTGTCTGGTTACATTTTTTCAGGTGAAGTAAAGGTCTGAATAAATCTCACAGATACTGAGAATTTTTTTGCAAAAAGAAGTTTGCCCATTTAGTGGTGGGTTGTGTTTGTGAATGTGAATTTATAATAGATTGTCTGGAGTTTCACCACATCTAAGACATAAGGGTAGGATTCATGCCGTTCTTTAAGGTTTGGCTCAATGAAAACGGCTACCATGCTGGTGAACTCAATTGTTCACTCTTTGTTTCTGTTTGTGTAAGTGGTTGGGGAAAAAGGAAAGTCCTTCCAGAGTTAAAACTGAAAACCACTTTCTTTAACAAAAACACAGTGCTGAAAAATGAGGTATTTTGTGGAGTTCTAGATAATATCCTTTGGACTGAAGGTGGTTTTCAGAGATAAGTTCTAGGGGCAGAAAGCAGCAATCACCCTTTAAAAAAAAAGCCTTTAGTAATCTATCTGCTTCTCAGTTCATATGCAGAGGAGATGTCTCTGAATACGTAGCAAGAGAAAAAAAGCAAAATAAAAAAACAAAGGAATTCTTGCTAACTTGGAGTGATAAAGTCCTGAAAGAATCCCATAACCTGCAAAAGTGCAAGAAAGATTTAAGCTGCAAGGAGAAAACAATTTATCTGGCCCTTACTGTCAAGCAGTGTTTTCATCCTGGAACATGCGTATATGTATACTTCCAAAAAAGTTATTTGCTATATTATTATTATCCATGAAAATCTAACTTTCAGTTTTGTGCCTTTGTTTTGTTTTAGTCAAAATGACTGTGTTTAATTACCACAAAACTTTTCCTTGAATGTTTGAATGCAAGATGCAAAGCATGAGAGATGGTGATTGAACTGTTTTTCAGGTCTTTACGTAGTCTCTCTTGAGAGTATTCTGCCTTCTTTCCAGTTACTGTCCCATTTGATGGAGGCAGAATCACAACCTTGAAAACTGATTAACATCTCTGTCCTATTTATTGCTTGAGTCTTTTTGTGCTTTTACAATGTGAGTGAGTATGTGCATGCTTTATTTTGGATTCTTGTTGTGTAGTTTTTTTGGTTGTTTTTTTTTTTTTTAATGCCTTTACTGTATTTTACAGTGGGAGTGGGTAGGAGCAGCCATGTGGAAATACTTCTAACTGTCATCCTACAGCAACCCGTAACACAACGTAAGCAGTTTTGCTGGGCTTATTCTCATTTAACATCAATTTTATTATCTGCTTGAGAAAAGACTAGTATTCAAAACTGCCATGTTAGTTTAGAGCTGGATATGGAAGAACACAGATTACTGGTAGCTGGTGCAAGGCCTGTGTGACAGCTGGCTTTATTTTTAGAATAGGCTAGCAAAATCCATTCCCAATTTGCTGCTTGCAAGGATGCTGTGCTTGAAGCAGCTACAATGTAGGTTACACTCCTACATTATTAATATTGTAACTGGAATGAAAATCTAACAGGTATAATATAAAAAAAAAACAAACCCAAAACACCTCTATTTGCAGCTACGTCATTACTCCAAACCAACAGTGCTTTGTTTTTAATTTTTGTATACAGATGTAGTTTCATGCATTGTTTCCATCCAGGTGGATGAAAGTAATATCTGTTTTATCAGCAGTTCTTAGTGCATGGTATGATGTGCACCACTCTCAGGACTGAACTTTTATTAAAATACTTCACTGTTTAACTTCCCGTTATAAATCTTTACTATCACTGGGAGATTAGTCACTAGTACTTGTCTCATATATCTGTTGCTCCTTTCAGATACTTGCAATAAAACTTATCTCAGAGTTTCTGAAATAAGCAACTTTCGAGGTCAATAGCTTCTCAAGTATTCAAGATGCATCATAATTTTTCAGATATCTTCTTTCACTTACGGTTTTATTCTGGTAATACATGGATCATGAGGAATAATTCCAGAAAGTATCAAAGGATGTAGTGGGTTACTGACTTGGACAAACTGTTAAGCATTTTAAGTAGATCTACTGGGAATTACAATTTTACGTCAAAAGTTTTAGTCTTGGTGATATAAAGTAACCTCTAGTATGTGATAATGCTCTAGAAATGTGTTTTCATGAGCTGATTGGAAAATTGAGATTTCTATTGTCTAAACATTTGTATAAAGATAGATAGATTTATATCTTTAAAGATTCTATATAGATATATATAGATATATATAAAGATAGATATCTTGTAGAAGATATTAAAATTTCATTTAAAATTTCAAGTTGAGATTGAGTAAGCTAACAGTGTTATTATTTGTATTTTTCATTAGGTATGTGTATTCTCTGTAGGTAATGGGGAGGATAGAAGTTGGTGGGTTTGCTGGTACAGCTTTTGATGTGCGTTTTGGAACACTCAGGAGGATGTTACTTTAAATGCCTGCATGTTAGATGTTTCCCAGAGGCAGCATTGAGCTGCATGTTGATTTCCTTCTATGCAAAAACAAAGAGTGTTATAACTAGAATTAAATGCTTCCAGGTATTTTTTTTTTCCCAAGCCCCACTCAAGGGGCCCAACCTGCAGTTCAGCTGTATTGTGAGAGGCGGGAGGTGCTGAGAAGTGCATGAACAGTCCTTGTTTTTTTCCATGGTTTTCTCTCCCGGCTCATTCTGTCCTGCCCTGTTGGACTGGCTGTCCAATTGCGGTGGGAAAGCCTTCATTTTGACTTAGTGTCTTCCAGAAGGAGCTCGGCTCTTGTTTTCCTACATCAGTTTCCACTGTAGATCAGAGCACAGCTATTAAAGTCAGTTGGGCAGGAATCATCTCAGAGTCACCATCCTGGCCTGATCTCAAGTGCCAGTGTGAGAGCGAGCACTCCTTACATTCTTCAGTCCTTGGGCCAGGTGTCCAAATGCTGTGTGAGGGGGCAGTAGGGTTAGGGATATTGACTCTGAAACCCTACAGATTCTCCTGCAGATACAGTCTGTGAGGCCTTTCGACCATATTCTGCTGCTCTCTGATTTGCATCTGACTCCCAAATCAACTGCCCTGTTACTTGTATTTTTATGAGAGAAATGTGCACGCTGAGTAACTTAGTGGAACCTGATTGAGGTGTGTGCATCTATGAATCACACTGTTTTTAGTTTAGAATATTTGAAACATGATGCTGGACAGCCAGTAAACGTTGTATGTGCCAGCAAAATGCAATTTACAAATACTTAATGCAGTTCTCCAACTTATTCCATTATTAGGCTTTATTAAAATTGAATTATAGAATTATAGAATGCTTGATTTGGAAGGGACCCTACACATAATTTATTTGCAGCCTCTCCTCTTGTTATTTTTTCACATCCCTCACCAAGTTCAGCTCCATCTGCACCTTGCCTTTCCTGATCCTATATCTGCATGCCTGGACACCATCCCTGTATTCCTCCCAGGCCACGTGTCCCTGCTTCCACTGTCTGTACATTTCCTTCTTATCCCTCAGTCTGACCAGCAGCTCCTTGCTCAGCCATGCTGTTTTACTACCTCCTCTGTATGATTCCTTATGGTGGGGATGGAGAGCTCTTGTACTTTCAGAAAGGTGTCCATAAGGAACTGCCAGCTCTGCTGTCCCTAAGAACAGTTTCCAGGGTTTGTCGTCCAGTAATTCCTTAAACAGCACAAAGTTCTCTCTCCTGAATTCCTGACTCCACTCCTTGCTGGGTCTGTGTTCCTCGGGATCATAAACTCAACCAGGGCATGGCTGCTGCAGCCCAGGCTGCCTCTGATCTTAACCTCTTTAATGATCTCCTCAAATAATATCTTGTATTTTCTAACAGCTAAATGGTATATGAATTTAGGACCAAATCTCTTACTGAATGTGATAGCCAGTCTTGCCTACTCCAAATTTAGCAAGATTAATTTCCTGTATTTCACAGAATATTTTAAAGATATGTGTTGTCTGATAATAAAGAAAGTTGTCATGGAATATCATGATTCCATTACTTTTCCTGAGTGAAATGAGCTGCGGGGAGGACCTGAGGAGCAGTGCTGGTGCACTGCCCTGCCTCATCTAGTGGTGAGCTGGAGAAGTCACACTCAGGGACTTGGAGGTTGATTGATCACATATATGACGTCTTCCATCATATAAAATATTTTCTATGGATTTCTTTCTCCGGATTTTACTCTTTTGGAGTATTGGGTAGTTGTTGAAATATTACTTTCCTTTTTGAATGGTTTATAAGTTTACTTACAGCCTAATGAATAATTGTTGCATAATTACCTGTCAGACATATTTCCAGCAATATTTATCCATTCATTAAGTGATGATGTACAGATATGTAAAAGCCTACAGGCTCTCCTCATCCTTTCCCTTGCTCCTCTTTATCTAAATCCCAGCTTCAGTATTTAATATCTTGGATGACATCTCTTTTTTGATGTGGTTTTTTTAATTATTATTTTTTAATGTCCTTACTCTTACTTCCTTTGTTGACATCATTGTGTTACATGATTTTCAAAATAAACTTCTTGCATTGGTTCTATCTGTCAAGAAAAACCTATCTGAATGAAAAATGCTTTAAATGCCATAGTAAGTTAATCTGTTAGGCTGCATAAATTGGCTTTCACTTAAGTGACAATAAATGCTTCACTTGAGTGTAGGTGCTCTTATGAGTCATCTTCTATGTAGGCATTGTGATGGCAATGTTGACGCCTCACTATGACAGTCTCAATGTAGATGTAATTATGCTAAAACTATTCAATAAGTAAAACCATTGTATTAATCTGTATGTTTTCCTTTCAAGTTCCCACAGAAGTGTTTAACTCTGTTCTTTCTCATGTTCTTCTTTTTTTTACACCACATATTTGCAGGGAGGGGGGAGTGCAAATATCAGAGGAATCATTCAGAGCTCCTGATTCATACTCAGCAGCTGCTCCTTACCTTCACATGTTGCTTTTTCACAGAAGAATGTCTGTAATTCAAGTGGAGTAACCATTGCTTCTCCATCAAACTCATACCTTTACTTTGCTATCTATTGGTAATAGCGAATTGGTTGCCATGCATACTGTTTTTATTTATTTTATTTATTAATAATAATATTTTATTTAAGTCATGCATAAAATAATCTAGTAATTCATTATTTAAAAACAAAACAAAACAAAAAAGCATGGTCCCCATATTTTTTACTTGTTTTTTCTTTTTTTTTTTCTTTTATATCATATGGGGCATGCTTACTTGGTAACAAATTAGCATTCATTAGAAGCATTAGAACAGTCGCATCTCAAGCTGTGCCAGGGGAAGTTTGGAATGGACAGCAGGAAGAATTTCTTCCTGGAGTGTGAGGTCAAGCACTGGCACAGGCTGCCCAGGAGTGATGGAGTCCCCATCCGTGGAGGTATTTAAGGGACTTGTGGACATAGCACCAAGGGACATGGATTAGTGATGGGACACAGCAGCTCAGGTTGATGGCTGACTTGTTGATCTTGAAGGTCTTATCTGGATAATTTCATGGTTATGCTCTATGATTTATTGATATTAATGCACATATTTGCTTTTATACCGTCATATGTGTTGTGAGCAAGAAAACTATAATATTTCACTTTTTTCTCACAAAAGCAGTATTTACTTCTGTAATTGAAGTAATAAAAGTACTTGAACTTCACAGCTATCTTTTGAGAAACAAACACATTGTAAGAACAGAAAGAAAATGCTTCTCTGCCAACTTTAGGCCTAAATGCTTGACAATTGTCTAGCTGAAGAGATAAAATGTTGAATGTTTTTCTACTGGTGTAAGATTTCTGATATTTTAAAACTCCTTTAAATTCTTCCTTTCTGATGGGAAATGCACAGTGTCAAAAGCATAAAATATGTGAACAAAAACAAAGGGGACTTTTGTACAGAGATGTGTTAGAATGGTCTCTTTGCCCCTGATACATGCTTAAATTTATAAAATAGACTTCGAATAATTTTGATCAAATTTGCATCGTGGCTAAGAATAACCAAAAACAATTTTCCTGCAGCCTTCCCAGATCTGGTATATCAATAAATCCTATTACTAAATTTTATAAATACATATATATGCTTTTTATTAGAACTTAAAACATTCTGTAGCCAAAGTTTTCTATTGAAAACTTTGCACGTAGATTGAGATAATTTTAGTCTATTTCAACATAGGTACTTCACATTTCATACTTAATATATAAGTACGATTACACTTTTTTTGATGTATCAATGTTTAATATATTTCTTATTTTTCCTCTTACAGTTCTTAGTGAATTATCTTGCCTTGTATTAAAACTTACAATGTCTATTTTATATAAAGTCTCAGCTTAGGAAGAAGTCTTCCACTGCTTATTCTAAACACAGATTTGGTTTAGTTTATAGGTAGTTATTTTAGTTATGTATGTATTGATGTATATTATGTAGTTTAATGAGTTACATTACATAATATCTCTGTAAAGTGATGAAAATGGAAGCACAAAGTATGGTGAAAGAAACGAAGTTGCACATCTGACCAGTATACACCATGGTGTGTACTGTGGATAAACTGAAAGAACATATATTTTAATTAAATGGAGTACATAGGTTGCTCTGAAAGTGATACTTCCTACTTATTTTCATGGAAACGACAACAGATACAAAGAGCACAATAACACTATTTGAGAGTGCTAACTCTCAGCTACAAAACACTATTCTTCATCATAGTCACCACCATTAGCAATAGGTATTCACCAGTGATGAACAAGAGCCTGCATACCACGCTCATAAAAATCTGCCTGGCCGTCTGGAATGTGGCTTGTCTTTCATGTCATTGTCGCCACTGCAGAAATGCACCACCACCTCACTGTGCTGACATCCACTGTTTGATCTCCATAAACATTCAGCAAGCATCAATGAGTGTCAGTGGGTACCATTTTTTTCTGCATGGAGGAGTTGAATTCCATATCTTCACTTCATACACACTTCCATGCCAGACTCCAGTCTGTGAGACAGCCTTTCTGCTGCCATCTGTCACATGACAACAAAATGTAATGGAATATTGGTGGGAAGGTTCAACCTCTGCTACCATACCACCACCATCTGCCTCTGACATTGTGAACCAACACAATAGAATAGAAGACATTACTTTTGGAGCAGCCCTCATATAATTTGTTGTTTGTAAAAATAAGCTTGTTAATAATTGTTCATTGATTTGATTCAGAATACAGAACTTCAAGGTAAAATTAGTTCCAATAACAGTAAGGCTTGAGTCAAAAGCACTGGTAAGCCCTAATGTTGCAATCAGTTAATGTCTTTATGCATTTTGTTCAGAGTAAATACACTATGTGAAATCCTGGCTGGCCTGAAATCAATGTTTGTTCCATTCATTTTATTAGTGCTTATTGACTTAAGTAGATTTATTCATCTGGTTGAGGTAGACATATGTTTATCTTCTTTGACGAATAAACACTAATTCTGAGGGTTTTCCTTTTATGCACCTCTTTATTTATCTGCATGAAAAAGTTCAAACAGGAGGATCTTAATCTGTGCATGTCAGGTTATGTAGCTTATTTCAGTCTTTCCACGTTTCAGACATCAGTGAAGCCTATGGGGGCTGAAGGTGTTTAGTGCTTTTCTGAAAGTCTTCAATATGAAATCTAATTCTAAGAGAGCTGAATAAATTAGCTATTTTTCCTCCTCGCAATATGGCTTTCAGCCACTGAATGAGCTATATGATGTGTGAATGTGCACTGAACATGGTTTAGTCCTAAAATAGAAACTGTGCTACCATAATTTTTTCTAAATTGAGAACGTAATTTGTGAATTACTGAATAAGTCTAGAGCATGGCTGGAGGGAGTCCACCACTGATGATGAAAAGCAATTATACTTTCAAAGGGCTAAGTACACAGTACAACAAAAGCAGGCATTAGTTCTTGCTTGTGCTTTCCCTTGTTTTTAACATTAAAGGCTTGTTATTGCATTCCTGTTTTCGCTGTGTATGTCTATTGTTTGTTCCAGCCACATTCATTGGCACTAACAGCGTAGCTTTTTGTCCACAGCAATCCTTTCAATCCAGTCTTCTTGATTGATTTGTCCTTAAATCAGTAAAGCTATCCTTAAATCTATGTGGAAAATTAAGTAAGCGTCATTTCTCATGTGCATGGTCTAAGGGCAAACCAATATTTTTAGATCAGTGTCAATTACTTGTTTTGTGAACAGTCTGCGCTTCCCCCCAGACTGCAGCTGAGAAGCTGTTATTTGATAATCACTGTTAACTCTGTCAAATAAAACATGGAAGTCGGGCCTATAGCTTCACTTGAACTATATAAGGAGAATCACATGTTTAAAAAAAAAAACACAACAAAACAACAATACAGGAAGTCTAGATACTTGGTTTTTTTATGATATTTCAGTAGGGCACAAACCAGTGGCATTTTTTTCAGCTGCAGTCAGATGTTAACATGTATTTAAAGTCAAATATATTCAGAAATATGTGGCATGGAAGTAACTTTGATAGAAATGAAGTTGATGTAGAGTGCATTGCATGTGTTCTTCCTATGTGGCTAAAGGGAATATGTTTATTTCATAGCTTCTTGTTTGGAATATTCCTTTGGGCCTACGTGTTCTGAGTTAACTGTCTGGGATCCTGCTGTAATTCAAGTTTCCAAATAACAGTTTAATTCCCTTATTAGGCTAAACAAAAGGAAATGAAAATACTTCCTTTACCTTTTGAGGTGCAGATTTTAGCATGCTAATCATTTTGTTCAGACTTTCAGAGCACAAAAAGCAAGAGTCGTTTTGCTGAATCCAGATAAGGCATCCTTAGCATGATTAGAGATATTGCAGCAAATGGTGTGAAATGAGAGGCTCTGGTTCATGTTGGGTACCTTATACGTTTAGCCCTTAGTATTTAAGAGCGTTAGTAGTAAAATATTTTGAAGACTCATTTTGCAATTTGAAGAAAACAAAATATATTTTTTGAGAAAGAAATCTCAAATTTGAGATACTTGCATTCTGAGCTTTTGCTTTTGGCAAAATAGTAAGATTTTATTGCATTACTCACATATAAAGCTATCTTGCCTCTGTTTCCCAGAGAAACCACACAGGAGGAAGACAAGTTTATTCTGCTGTACTATGGAAGATAAAGTGAAGCTGTATCACACATGCAGATAAGATAAAAATATGCAATTTGAAGATGGATAGAAGTTTTCATAGTACACCAGAAATATTTTCAAATTTTCTGAAGCAGTTATTTTTCTAATGTATACAGATACATTTTTCTTTGTCAGTGGAATAATAATTTTTAAAGGGAATGGTGTAAAAATCAAAACTCAGACAAAGAGGGCATAACCGAGCAGTTCTAAACATTTCTAGCAAACATGAAGTTAGCTACTGACTGGTGGCTGGCCATATGTTCGAACAGCTCTGAAGTGAGATGGCTGTGAGGTGATCAGGGTGGATTTAGGTGGATGATTTCCACAGCTTTGAGGAGATGGAGTGAAGCACGAGATCGGACCATGTCTTCCAATGGCAGAGCTGGCTCTGGGTGCTGGAGCTGGGCTGGGCTCCGCAGTGTGGGTGTGGGTTTTTATAGTCTGTCTGCAATTACAACGTGTAGATGATGAAAAGAGTGGGGTGATAAAATCTCTATAGTGATTTGAAATTGTACACATTGTACTGCATCCAAGATTAGTTCTGTGCCATCAAATAAAAGATCTCATCTAAGCTGCTTTAGTTAGCTTCATGTTCAATAAGGATTGACTACAAATGCTCACATGTATCCAGCCTCTATGTCAGAGGCAGGGTAATCAAGATTTGCAAGCTTTTGGAACAAATAAATCCCTTATATTTATACAGACAGGTAGAAATCTCTATGAACATAGCTAGCGATTTCTTTGTCTCCTCACTAATCTAAATCACTACCTTTGCCTTGTCTGAATAACAGTGAGATGTCTGTGAGCTCTAAGGATTTCTTGGTGCTGGGATGTGAACATACAGTGAAGGATGCATTCAATTCAGCTGAACTGTAAGCAGTCAACAGTTAGGACAAATATTCAAATAAAAAAACTTATGTGTGGCTGTATTGAAGGTCTAATACTGAAATCAGTCATGCGTACAATTTTCTTTTGAAAGAAATTATTGAAATCCTTGAAGAATTGTGATACAAGATTATTATTAGTCTATTTTTCAACACAGGGAGTTTTTGAAAAGTTTCAAAGCAGTGGTAGAGCTACTTATGCTATAGTATGAATGCATGCTTAGAAGTTTTCCTCCAAGGACATGTCAGGTCAGGAAGGGAACAGATCTGGCCCCATGCTCCATCTGCACTGGAGGAGGTGGTGACTGCCACTCTGCAGGAGGGCTTGTTCCCATTTACAGCAGCACACGTTCTGATATGAGTTGGGTCTGGTTCTGCATGCCTAGGAAAGTAGAAATGTTGTCGTGATCTTAAGTATTAATAATAATATAAGAAAAAATAATAGATGGATTTTTTTTTAAGACTGCATGAGCTTGAGGTTTTTAAACTGCAAGTAGTTACATGAACAGTGTATTTTTTTTTCCTGAAGCCCTTGTATTCCATTTGAAAAATTCTCTATGAATTGAAGGCTTTTATTATTTTCTGTCATTCATTTTAAACTGCAGACACTAGCTTTTGGGACAAAATTTTGAGCCACCTAAAAATATGCAAATTAAAGAGCCGTTATAAGTGCATATGCTTTTTGGATCATTTGTGTTAAAAAAAAATCTGCTTTGTGATTCTTTGCATACTGATAAACTCACGGATTTCAACGCATTTGTCTGTGTCATCTTGATGCCTTTTTTATTTTTTTCTTTTATTTTCCAAAATATTTTTGCTATGTCTGTGGTCTGGTTTTGTTTTGACATTGATCAAAAGTGCTGCTGGTTAGAAGCAAAATGAATTTAGAAGATATTCAGTGGAACACAGTTCTTGTATACTTATCAACAAACAAAAGAATGTCTTTTGTTCAATCAAATAAAAATGAACGTGAAGTTGCAACAAACTTTATAGGATATATATACATTATTGTGTACAATAAAGTCTTCTTAGCATGATGTCCTCTGCTAGTTAGTTGTGCTCATAATCAGTATTTTTCTCCTTTGTAATAATAGATATGTCTACAAAGTCTTATTCATCAGAAATTGCACTGTAGAATAGAAATGGAAGTCTGAATTTTGTTGTGATGATAAGGATTGGCAATTTTAGTTCCTCTTGTAAGTAAAGGCAGACATGAGGTTGGGCTGCTCATCATAGGAGAATTGAATTTAATGCAGATTTAGTTACTAGGGATCAATCATACTTCAGCAATTAAGCGTGTGTATAAGGATTAATCCTAAGAAAACATTACTGATATTAAAATCCTAAAATATTTCTCATCAATATAACATAGATATTCCTGTCAAGTAGCAAGACTGAAAAGAGAAATAATTTGAAGCACATTTTGCTTGTGTTATGGAACTGTAATACGAATACACAAATGCACAAAATTAATTTAAAAAAGAAAAAGTATTTCTTTTTGTCTGTTGTTTTCCCTGCTGTTTAAAGAAAAAGTTCAGAAGAAGAACAAAGGAAGGTTACGTTTAAATTTCTGACAAAACTTCCCTGAAATTTGTAGCAGCTGTGTGAGGTGCACAGTGAGGAGGGAGTGATGACCCCGTGGAGCACACTGTTTAGACAAAGCCCAGTTGTTAAAGATGACCTAGAAACTGTGAAATAAAATTTTGACTTGAAATTTGGAATTTTATTCATCATCCTTATGTACCATTAAAAGCCTACTTGTTTGTAAATAATGAGAAATAAAAATTTTTGAAAGTAGATGAAGAAACAGCTTTGTAAGTGATTTGTGAGGAATGAGATTCGAAAGAGAAAAAAGCTGAAAGGGACACGTAACAGCATCGCAATTTTAAGCTCCCAGAGAAGGCTTTGTGCTCAAGTCAGGTGTCCTGCGGACATCTTCACAGCATTATTAGCAGAACAGAATTACTGACTAAAGGGCAGAAGACAGAAAGGATTCATGCGTCAAAGCTAAGTTTCTGTAACACACCTGCATTTAAAAAGAGGTTCTAACTATGGAAGAAGCAAGGTGGAAGCAGTGGAAACACAAACCTGTCTGGTGATAATTTGGATAATGTTTGTGGTTATTTTCAACAGAAAGGAGGAAAAAAGCAGCATGAGGCCTGATCCATATTACATTTTTTCGCTACGTTCTCTTCAATTTGTAAAGAATATAATTTTTGTGCAGTGCGTTAGGTCTGTTTGAGTGAGATTTTCAGTATAAGATGAGGAAAGGGACCCTGACGCATTAGCCATATACAGGGGCGTAGTGAAGGCATGTACATTAAAGAGAACTGTGCTAATGGCCTCAAGTACCAAAATAGTCGCTTTAATTTTTCAGTATCGTTACAACTGCAGCAAATGAGTAACTTAACTGGAGTGAAAAAAATCAATGGTGCTATTGGTGTGCTCCAGCTGAGGTGTACATGACATTTTAAAGATGAAGCGTGGAGCTAAAGTTCTCCATTTCATGATAAAATGTACTGATTTTGCCTAGTTAAAACCTACTGGCTGGCTAAACTCATGCATGTTATATTTTGGGAAGTTATTTTTGAATGCCAAGCAGTTGCTTTAGCAGGCAATTTTGCCTTACCAGTTTCTCAAGGGTAGTGAGGCTATCCTGTGTTTCTTAGGAGTGCTTCACCAGTTCATGTGCAGTACAGAGACAGCTAGTAGTATCAAAAGCTGATACTATTTTAACTTTTTCTAAAAAAATAATAATATTCTTGAATATCTGACTGTTTTTGGTTTTGCCTTTTTAGAAAGTTGGTATAAAACTGTTTTGTATAATATGATTGTCAAGTAAACGAAGTAGTTCCAAAGACATCACTGTGTCACTTCCATGTGTTTCCCTGACCTAGGAGACAAGAGCTGTTGAGTACAAGGGTTTTTAAGGAACTGCTACAGTGATGTGATGCTGGAACTACTTTGTGTTTTTTATCTTCAAAAGATAAACTGTCTCATTTCGTTTACAGAAGAAGAATATATTAAGCAAAAGACTGGATTAGGTCATTTTAAGGCCACATTTTATTATTTAAATGTAAAAGAAAGCTAAGTCAAGATGCAGATATTAAGAAACATTTACTTTTGTCTTACCTCCCTATGTTCTGGGGCTTATGCTGGAGTCCGGCTTTCGCTCACCTAAAGCTGAACTTCTTGCTGTCTTTTGCAGCAAATTAATTAGTCCCCTCTGGGAGTCACCCGATTAGCTCTCTATAAAGCACTGCTACCTGGCCCTTACCAAGCACATGGTGGAACACAGCAAGACAGCTTCAGAATAGCTTAATTCCTGTCTGAGCAAGATGTAGAATGAAAAAGGAGACTGTGTTTCACCTGTCCCCAATTGCCTATCTTTATGGCAGATAATTAAATAATTGTCTATGTGTCCATGAGTTCCATCTATTTCTAAATTATTTGTTAAAAGATTGCTGTTGTGATAGCAAAGCATGAAGACAAACATTCATCTTTGGATCACTCTTTAACCTTTAATATGCCTCATGGAGTTCAATGATATCTTTATGATCCTGTTAATGAGTTTTATTACATGTATTTTATTAAATTTTCATGTTGCAGCTTGCAGCATCTACACATTGTAAATTTTATATCCCAAAGCTGATTCAATGTGTACAATTCAGAAGTAATTTAAATATAACTCTCAGAAAAAGTTCAAATCATGTACAGGAGTTTTTTCATCCATTAATGACCACTGATTCCTGAAAACTGCTAGCTGCATGGGTATTTTCACAGGAAACACACAGCGTTACTTTTTTTTTTTTTATTGTTTTGTTCTGTATTTCAGTGCACAAAGCAATGATTTTTCCTTGACCTATCATGGAAGCAAATACAGGTAGGCTGCGTCTGTGACAGTGAATGTCAAATATAGGGGGCTACAATTTCAAAGAAGTGGAGTTGTAAACCAAGACAAGTATGGCCTTTCAGAAGCACTGAAGAAGTAAGCATTTAAATGTTTATATCTAGAATCAGCCATGTAAAGGTTAACATTAGCATGTAGATGGCGATGGTGATTGTATTTAATTGTTAATAGGAATCGAGTAAGAAATGGCATTCTTGCTTCAAGAGAATTTTCAGTTTTTCAGGGAATTTTATTCTACTAAAGAGTCAACTCTGAAAAAAACTGTCCCTGAAAATTATACAGAAAAATCAGGAATCTTAAACATAGGGTTAGTGTGTGATCATTAGTGTGTATGTGTGTGTAAACAGATACGTGAAGTTTCTCCTTTGGATTTCAAATTACACCTTTTTTTCTTAAAAAGTGAAAGGCTTTGAAGTTAATTCAAACTTCAGAATTCGTGTGATCTAGCTCTACTTTCAAAATGCAGAAGCAGACAATTTACCAAATCAACCTTATACTGTAAATGACGTTCATTTAATCAATCTCATTCTTCCTTGATAAAAAATTATTTGTCAAAGCATATACAAAGAAGAAATATCCCACCTCTAACAAAACCAGGCTCTGTAGGCTGAGAAAGAATACTGACATCTGAATCAATTGGAAGCATTTGAGTTTTTCAATCGAAGTAGTTCAGTTGTTGATGAAATGTTTCACTATATAGTTGTCATGTTTCGAATTACCCTATCCTTACTTTGCTAGAACAAAAATACAAATAAAGGGAGGCTAAGATAATCTTTGTGGAGTAAGATATGCATGATAAGTAGGAGAATAGTTTCTCCCTAGTGCTGCAGTTGTGTCTACTTCAAAGATATCAAGTACTCGGCAAAGCTATAGAAGTCACATTTCCATGTTCAAAATTTCTCGTGAGTTCTCTTTAGTTGTCTTGGGAGTAATCTGATTTTTGTTTTAAAATTCAAAACAAAATAAATTTTTGCTGTAAAATGCAGAAAAGGTTTTTTGTTTTTTCTTTGTTTTTAAAATGCCTAAACCATGATGAGTCTCTAAAATGCAGATGATGGCCAACAGCAGAGCTGACACGTCTCACCGTTGTAGCATGTAGCTTTGTGGATCTGGAGGCACTGCAGTGTCTTGGTGCGGGAACTATTGCTGTGAGCTTCATTTAAAACTATCAGCTACTTGTAGGCAAGTTTTCATTTTTTAA
Source organism: Numida meleagris (assembly GCF_002078875.1). Lineage (NCBI taxonomy): Eukaryota > Metazoa > Chordata > Aves > Galliformes > Numididae > Numida > Numida meleagris. The sequence goes on from NC_034413.1 coordinate 25,381,328, forward strand.
TTCCATATCTGCTGGAACAATTTCATTTGTCTAGTTCTTGGCTGCTGCATTTAAAGATTCTTAAATGCTTGAACATTGCTGGGTGGGATAGGTCCCTCCCCACAGGGACTATTAACCCCTGCCATACACTCCCCACACAGCTAACAAGATCAACATTTGAGGAATTTGTGTCAGAAGTGGAGAGAGAAGTCTTTTGCAGTAAAGTATACGGTCTCCAGGTCTCCTCTGCACCAAATGTTTTGAACAAAATATCTGTGCTGGGTTTCTACAGACTGCAAGATGCAACTTTCTGGCAAACCAGAAGGAAATCCCTTTCTTCTTGTCATTCTTGAAAAAGCAGTAATGGTGGAATAAAATGTGGAAAAAATTATAATTTTATCTGTTGCTATTCTTGAGTAGTACCATATTTCTTGCAAGTTCTGGTAGAGAAAATGCGATGTGTTTTGGAGCCCAGAATACTACATGTTCCAAGCCTTTTCTTTGGTTTCTGAAATACGTAGATGTTGAGGAGGAAAAAAGCAGCAAAAATAGACTAGGTATCTCTGTAATTGCTTTCACACCTTTCTGAAGATTTCCTGAGTGCGAGCAATTTGGCAGAAGTAGCAGGTTAGGTGAAGAAACAATAAGTAGCTTCTGTTCCACTAGGCCAGACTCTTCCAGCTAGTAGGGACGTTTGCAGATAGAATTAACAAGTGTAGCTGTACAGGCAGAATTTAATGTAATGTTATTATATTGACCTGGATACTCATTCTGAGAAAATGAGAACATATTCTTTCTTCTGTTTTGCATCTAAAGGTCTACTTAGCCCATTACCAGAAGAGTGTAATGGGGCAAGATGTGATAGACAGGATGAGTCTGTTCTACTACTTGTAGAATCTTCTTTCTGTGTTTACATTTGAAAACCCACAGGATTTTTTTTTACTGAAAAGACAAAAAGATCTATCTAGGCAGGAAAAACATATACAGAGGGATATACTCTGAAGCAATTTATTTGGTTGAATGTAGAAAGAAGACTTAAGCTCTTGAGCAGCTCACGTATATAGAAAATGGATAACAAACTGCTGACAATTTTCCTTTACTCTTTTTTAAATCAGATACTTAGATGTTGAATCTATCAGTCAGGAGTGTGATGTGCATTATGTAGCAACCGTGAGACCAAAAATCAGTAATGTAATTCCCAGGGAATACAAATGTCATGATGTAATTTGAGATGCCATTTACCATGACATTAAACTTGCTAACAAGTGTACCAATCTCAGTGTAAACTCTTAAAGTATCTCAATTCAATAATACTGGTATTTGTGATAGTCAGTGATAGACTTTATTAATGTTGCAGCAGATTTATAAAACAAAGGTAGATTGAACACATATAATTTGACATTCTAAGTGGAAAATCTTTAATTTCCATATTTTTAAGCAACTTATTTAACAGTAATAATATGAGAAACATGGTTTCAGTATTTGCAGTTTTATAATTTATATTTTTTTAATTTAGAAATCATTACCTTAGCTAATTTCATTAGGCTGCTACCAGTAAAATTGCAGTATTCTAATGGATTCTAATTCTTTATGGAAAGGGAAGGAGATAACCTGGGGGGGATTAATCACAATGCCTTATTTGCTAATTGTTAGGAGTTTTGTGTGTGTTTTTGTATGTACAAATAGAAATGATAAGAAAATAATTTTCTGTTCATTAATGCGTATCCAACAAGTAGGCAGACACAAGGGGTACAGCAAAGTCATCTCGTAAGTTATATCTGACTCAGATTTTTCAAACCATGGGGTATTTTTATTATTTAAAGGCCACTTCTTGAAAGCTCTCATTAAATTTTTGTCACATCTGTTGACAGTAATTGGAGCTGTGTAGTTTCACATTCTGCAGTTAACTACAGAGGAGGAAGCTGGTGTTAAAACTGTTGAATGTGGGCTTTTTTCAGTAGGCAGTTCCAGGACAATAATTTGAAACATTTCAAAAAGTCACGGAAAGTCAGAGCAGTGGGCAGATGTCGTATAGGCTTTTTACAATCACAACTGAAAACCGCAAATTTGCATCTCTTAAATGACCATATTACTTCCTATTGTGAGAAATATAATCATATTAATGGAAACTGCCTTGGTATTTGCATGATCTAATTCAAACTGTATAGTGTTGTTTTCTAATCAATTTTGATGTTTAATGGGTAGAACAAAAATCATAGAATCATGGAATAGTTTGGGTTGGAAGGAACTTTAAGGACTATGTATTTCCAGTGCCTGCCATGGGCAGGGACACCTTGCAGCAGACCAGGTTGCCCAAGGCTTTGTCTAACCCAGCCTTGAACACCTCCAGGAAGGGGACATCCACAGTTTCTCTGGGCAGCCTGTCCCAGTACCTCACCACCTACATCATAGAAGAGTTTCTTCCTTATGTCTAGTCTAAATTTACCTTCTATTAGTTTGAGGCCACTACCCCTTCTCCTATCACTATATGCCCTTGTAAGAAGTCCCTCTCCAGCTTTTGTGCAGGCCCCTATTAGGTCTGAAAGGCCACAGTGAGGTCTCATCATGGCCTTCTCTTCTTTGGGATGAACAAGCCCAGCTTTGTCGGCCTCAGAATGCTGGTTTCATTTTACTCTATGATAAAGAAATTTTGTGGATGAAATTAAAAGCAGTTGTTTGTTGTAAATATCATTATTTACAAAGAGATCTAAAACTGTGTGTGTTGCTGACAAACAAGATGTTATTGGAAAATATCCCCAAGACTTAAAGCAGTTGAATTGCATTTTCTGTAGTTAATAGAATAATTTCTTCTCAGAAAAGAAGACTCATGATAGTTCTGCATTCGGTCTTACAAGGCAATGCTAGAATCTAAGAGAAGATTTAAAAATGCTGTATCTATGGTAATTTTCTGATTGCTATAAACAAGAGAAAGAAAAAAGAACTGAAAATAGAAGAAAGGAAACAAGTCAAACCTCAATGAAGAATAAATATTCACACTTCTAAAATCTTTTAGGTGGTGGTCTTGATTCCATCACAGGTAGCTTAGATGGGTTGGATTCTGCTGAGTTTGTTCAGATACTGAAAGGAGAGGTAATATGGGAACTTACAGCAAAATTGTTTGTGTAGAAAGCTAATTTCTATGCCTCTTAGAAAATCTTGGACTCAATAAGAGGTACTGTATAAAAGTCTGAAAAGAACAAAATTCATAAAGATGAACTAGTTATTTTAGACCGTGAACTTATTCATTAATAAACAACTCAATAGCAGGATCCCATGGGAGACTGTGTTGCAACTGCTGCTTTAAAAATGAGTGGTACCATTCTGTGGGCAAGTACCTGCATTGTAGGACCCGCATCCTTGAAGGTTTTCAAAACATAGTAGCACAAGTCCCTGAGCAGCCTTATCTAACCTGACATTACCATAGATAGCAGGAAAAGGACCAGATGACCTCTAAAGATCTTTCCCAGCCTAATTTATTCTATGATCCTGTGCTAATCCTCTTTATCTCCACCTTCATCTTTCCCTACCACAAAAATTGTATTGAGTTGACTGTGGACACCTATAATTGTGTAACCTCTTCTTATCTTGACAGGTAACACACTGTGTTGTACCATTCTCCTCAAAAAAATAGGATCTGCTGTGTGATATTTTTGAGAAATTTTCTGAGTTGAACAACCAAAGATAACCATGTCTGTCAAACAGGAGTTAAATGTTAGGTGCTATATATAAACAGAAAGCAATATTATATAAAAGCTGAACTGTTTACTGGAGGTAATAGAAGATATTGTAATTTAAAGGTGCTTAAATTTTTTTTGTAGCAGCGTCTTTTAACATATTGACTGCTACTGATATAGAAGCAAGATGTATTTATGTGGTGGATGCAAATGTGACCTTTGAGTGAAGCTTGTGTTTTATTCTATCATTAAAAAAAAAAAAAAAAAAAAAAAAAGCAGCCAGTATCTTCTGCTTTCAGGTCTGCCAATGTTTCCTGAAATCTGCTTGCTTATTTTTCCTCAGCACTGATTCCAAACACATTATTCGTTGTCACAATTTCCATTTCAATTGTTTATTGAGAGAGGCATGCTGATGTAATTACAGAGGAGGGAATGGACTCTTCTAATTTATAGCGCTTTCTTCCTTAAGTCCTACCAGTGGCTATCCCAGCATAATGACAGTGCAGACAACAACAAGTAAAAATGTGATCCTATTATTTCTGTAGAGTGCTCTGAGGCATGGCATTAGAGAACAGCACTATTTCTGTAAAGCCTGTACATCTCCAATATCACACCCTCATAAATTAGATCTGGCTTCATTTACTCTCTAAGTCAACTAAAGCATCCTAGCTGGGAGCTCTTCAGAGAAATATTAAATTATGCTAACTTCAAATTTGACCTATCATAAATAATTAAGTAATGTAATTATTGAGGCTGTTTCCCTGGATGTGTTAACAGCAGGTTTAGCATTCAGGTTTATAAATCTATGTCTGTTAAAGATGCTTTGATCATTACACCCTCGGATAAGATTTGCAGTGGCACAAAAAGGATCTGATGAAGTAAAGCAATAGTTTTCAATAAAATAAATTAAATTAATACTAACGATTATGCACTGAAAACATGGCCTACATGAAAGATCAATGCAGTAAATATATCACATTGAGATAATCTGATTTTTTTTAATTGAGAAGTTTTGTATTTCATACTCCACAGAAGCATTAATTTTTGTGACATGTAACAAGACAGTCATTACCTGATGCCCATTGGCATGGCAATTGCTAGGAGGAACTTAGTGCATTCATTTATACCAAGAATTTTTCCTCTAATATTCATATGGCTTTTTGTTTTGTTTTGGTTTGGTTTGGTTTTTTTGTTTGTTTGTTTGTTTCTGCCAGTTTTTACTTTGGTTAGCAGACCAGTTGACTTGGTTTGAGTTCTTTAGGTATTCAGAGAGGAAGAGATGGAGATCGTAGTTTCTGCATACTTGTCAAATACTCTGCTTCCCTTTTGTTGAACAAAACAGTGTTCAACTGTGTTTGGCTGAACACAGTGGTGTCAGTGCCAATGCAAAGTCAGTATCAGTGCCAGTGGCCGGTGCAAAGAACAATGAAATAGGACATATATATATATGTATGTGCAGAATGTATCCTATTTCATTGTCCTTACATATATTTATTATATATAGTCCTTATTTTTATATATATATATGATATATTTTTAATTGTCCATATATATATATAACTTTGTAAAAACACTTCTTGCGACATGGCACCTTTTAATCTGGACAAGTTAGATATGTCTAGAATTTAGAACATTTAAAATTTGGAGTTTCAACGTTTAGGCATCTTAGTGCTTACAGTCAAAGAGACATTGCTTGAACAGAGACTCTTTGGTCTGGGCTGTTGACTCCGTTGATCAGGGTGGGAGATAGATATAATCTAACCAGTCCATTTGCACTGTACCATTGGAGTTAATTCTTGTGCAGTCTGTCAGGACACAATGAGAATCAGGAAGCACATAAAGATAGATGCTACTACTTTATTTCTTTTGTGTGCTGTAGTTTAGGGTCAGGAACATACAATTTCTTTTTACCATTCTAATCGAAAGTGTGGCTATTGACATTTTAAGGTCTTTTCTGCTCTACAGGCTCCATTTACCTTCTCCTCCCTCTCCCCTTCCACTCCTTTTCTGAAGGTGCTTGAGTATGTCTTACAATCACTGGGCTGCTTTCACCTTTAGGAAGGCTGAATGCTTTTAAGAAAGATTTAATGGTTTCCCTTTATGGTGGTTTTGTGTGTGTGTGTGTGCGTGTGGGAATGGAGCCAGCTGTTCAAGGTGCTTCAGTCATCCTTCTGAATCTTCTGACTGATAGTATTTGGCTGATTTCACAAAGCATACGCAATGCAGTCTTGGAAAAGGGTGCCTGAGTGGGGGCAGCTGGCACGAGAGGCAGCCTCCCAGCGCTGTGGTGCTCCGCAGCCTGGCCAGGCAGCAGTCACTTGCTTCTCCCTCAGCCACTTACTCATTCACGGTGCAAATGTTCTTCTTTGTGTGACAATGCTAATTGAAAGAGCTGTTCCAACTTTAGTAGCTATTTGTTTGTTTCTATTGCAGACAGTAACTTCTAACTTAATAAACCAAACAGACAAATGTTCAGGAGTTGCTGCAGCAGTGTAATGCTCTGTTTTTTTTTTTTTTCATTTGGAGTGGCATTGTGAATTCAAAGCACAGTCCCCATCTGCAGCCAATCTGTAAGTGCTTACAAGGGACATTCAGATTGCTTCTATCCGTCGTCTTTTGCAGAGTTAATTTCAATGAAAGGTAGCTGCGTTTGGATTATAGAAGTATGATTTTTGTAGATTCTGTGATGAGCTGTTGTAATCATTAGTTTCCTAAATGGTTTTATACTTTTCACATATCTTTTGAATATCAAACTCACAAAAAAGGGGTGGAACTCTTATTAGCTGTCAGTTTTCTCCTAAAATTAAGCCATCTTAATGTAATTATTTATGGATTTATTCCATTTAAAAGTCACAAGTATGTGCAAGTTTTTTATCCTAAGCTAGCCTGGATAATACATATCAGAGATGTTTATCTGTGACACAAGAGAACAGCCATGCAGAAGTGTGGCCTGCAGGGTTAGTTGTGTGGGGGTTGGATGACAAGTGGAGCAGAGCTTTGTGCTGTATTCGTTTCTGTGCATCCTTCAAACCTCAGTGCTCCTTCAGCACTGCATCTTTCTTTCACGGAGACCTCAAGCATTGATCACCTGCTGTCTGGCAGTATGAAATTCTCAATTCAAGTTACAGACTTAATCTCCTTTAAAAAAGGAATTGTGGCCGAGGGTGTTTATGTTCAATACAGCTGGTTTATTTCAGATGGAAAGAGAAATCAAGGTGCTACTTTGCAGTACTCTCAAGCACTGTTAGCACATTTTGACCTTAAACCAGGTTAGAGATTGATCTTATTAGCAGTGCTGTTTTGCAAACAGGTGAATCTTTTGACAACAGCAATGAAAGCCAGAAAACTGATTTTGACAGTGTTACTGGAGCAGAAATTTCTACTTTATTGTTTTACAGCACAGCATTTGTCAGTTTTCTTGTGCTACAGTGCACATTTATTGTTATCAAATCTTACTAGGGAAGAATGTATCTTTACTTTCCACTCCTTGATAGCTGGGCATGCTGTCTAAAAGTCTGGAAAGGTGATACTATCTGGAAAGCAGTGTCAGGATTAATACCATACAACGTTGCCTGGTCTTTGTCACTCCTTAATGATTTTAGTAGAACATAGCATTCAAAATTGATTAGTTGCTAAATAATGATAACAATATTAATATTATTAATAGTAATAATAAAACCAGCTGTTCATTATCTATGTATATTAATACCACTCACTCGCTCTTTCTGGAATTTTTAGTATCTAAATCAAAGATTTTTATCCCATCCTCAGTTTGGTAGTATTCATCACTGGTAACCCAAGTGAGCATAGATGTTCCAGATATAAATGTTTAATAATAATATTGCTATTCCAAGTAGTTTTCTGTATGATTTGTGTGGATGCCAGTGTTTTCTATTAGCTGTGCATTTGTTTGAAGCTTATTGGAAGAATCTGGCAGCATGTGCTGTTTAATAAGTAATCCCTGTCAGCCATACACAGTTTTGAAGAAACATACATTATAGTTTTTTAGATTTTTTTTGTTTTTTCTTTATGAAAAACCATTCTTTCTGAGTGCATGAGAATTACTGCAATGTGATCACATGGAGGAGAGTCTTACAATTTATCACAAATGTATGCTGTGATTCAAGGCAGCCTGTGCTCATTTACTGAACGTTGAGAGCAGTTTCACTGATTTGGGTTCAGCATCTGATCCTGTATGAGGCTCACAGGAGAACAGTTGCTGACATTAGTTTTTTATTGATCCTCCTTTGATGTTACTTTGTGTGTCCAGTGTCCTCTATTTGTCTGCCTGCATGTGTAGCCATGTGGTATTTCTCCGCTTATGCCATTGCGATGATCTCCTAAGAGCATTGGCCCTTACCTCCCTTCCCCTCCAAATAAGTTAAATCTGTTGCGTTTAAATAGCAGAACTAAGTCATGCAGCTTAACTTTCTAGGAACTTCTAATTATTTTTACAAGCACAACAGAATCCCAGTGCAAGTGCAGTTGATTTGAGAGGAATGATTAGTGTGCCAAAGATGCAATGGCAACTAAAAGGATGTAGTGAAATGTTCCAGCTTCCATTAGAAAATAATGACTTTCTTGGCTGAGTAGAAGTATTTTAATTAAATACTGCCAATTCCTAGTAATCAGTGAACCTATTAGCCATGAAATTTGATTGCCTCATCATAGACTGTTCACTTACATATTTCAGAGAAAAATGGTTGTGCATATCATTTCCAGTCAAAGATTGGGTACTGTTCTTCAAATACAACTCTAGCATTTTTGTAGCTGAGGAAAATGAAGCTGTAAACAATTTTTCAGAAAAAGTTGCCAAGTGATTGACAAGAATTGGTAGTTAACCCTCCTGTTCTTCAAATCAGCAATCTCATGTGTCAGTGGGAATCTTGCGGGGCTAAGATTTGTTGTCTGGTCAACAATAGAAATGCAACTGCTTCTTCCTTGATTGGCTTCATCTCTTATTGATGGCTTTTACCATCAGGGAAACTAAAGGGGAAAATATCCTTAATGGAATAAAAATATTCTCAACAATGAAAATTATTTGCGTGGATTATATTCTAGTCTTATTAACAGTATTTTGGAAACCACTTGTAATGGGCTCTGCTCTATTGCTGATAGCAAAGCAAGTAATACAGCTTTCCACACACAGACTTGTAGCAAAAATAATAAATAATGGATTCTGTAGTTATATTTTGCATTAAAATAATTTGTTTGCTAGAGATTCAGCCCTATTTTATGTAGGAATATGTACTCTTTAGCTGCCTGCAGAATCACTGCAAGATTTAATTGCTATCTGGGCTTTTGTGGTAAAGTTAAAATCATGAAAATTGCAAACTTTTACTTGCAAATCTTGAGTTGTTGCTATTCAGAGCTCACACAGTTTGAAAATATTTCAGGCACAAATGGGGCACTTGCACACTGATAGGTCATCACAAATGGTTAGCAGAAAAAGGAGGCATGGGCAGCATTTATAATTCAGCAGCTTTGGACCTAATTCTATTCCCACCACAATGGAAAAGGAAAACAATTATAGTTTGCTTACACAATGAAAAATTGCAGCTGGGAAAAACATGAGTTTAGGGAGGTGGCAAAGGGAGGTGAGCGTATTTTCTGCTTCTATGATTTTGTCTACCATGTCAGGAGAGTAACTGAACTAAGAACGTACTCAGTAATTTGGGATTCTCTAACTGTGAAAATAAAAGAAAAAGGGAAAGGGAAAGGAAGGGAAAGGAAGGGAAAGGGAAGGGAAAAGGAAAGGGAAGGAAAAGAACCCAGAATTTGGTATTTAAGTACAAGGCATGAAGTTCTTAGCTAGAATAGTGTTTGCAAAGAGCTAACATATATTGCTGTATCAGGAACATAGCAAATAGTACATTGAAAAAGTGTCAGTCACGATCAGGTTACTGACTAGACAGAAATTTTATTGAGATACTCTTTCTGGGTAGTGTGTATGTTACACCATCTTCCATTTTAAGATCTTGTGACTTCTTAAAAAACTGAGGTCTTCTCCTTTTAAAAAGAACATGGAAATGAATTCTCCTGTCTTCTCTGTCTTATATCCAGTTCACAGAAATTGCACCTAGAAAGATAAAATTTCAGAAAGTTTTGAGCAGCTGGAATAGCGGGCTGAAAGCAAATCATTTTAGAACAGTGTATGGGAATCATTAGGTCATGGCCTAAACCAGTAATTGAGCACCTGGTGAAGGGGCATGGACAGCCCTGGGAGCACAGGTGCAAGCAACTCACCTAACCTCACTTGAGGGCTGGCAGCAGAAAGGGACACATCTCTATATGGGGATTGCCTCCTTTGGGAGTTTCTGACAAGCCCTAATCCTTGGAAAGGGGTAAGCTATTCCTTCTTTATTATCTAATTGTGACGGCTACCTTTCTTGGGTGATCTGAAACTGGTTGAAGGTGACTATATCAACTGTCTCCCATTTTTCAAGCAGTTACTGGGATTCTCAATTTTTCTTGCTAACTATTCTGTTGAGCATGCGTAAGATGGAGAGTGCTCTTTTTTTTTTTGTTTGTTTGCTTTAGCTTCTAAAAAATTGGGATTTTTGTTTAAAAAATATAATTTGTTATGTTCTGCATAATGCTTTTTTCTTGGTGCTATATATATTGTTGCCTGTTGACTAAAATGTGAAAAACATGTCCACTTTCTACAGACAATTAGGGAGAGGAAGTGCTGGAGAGGAAACTTACGAAAATCTCATGAGTGAGAAAATGTAAATACATTACATCTTTAATACATAAATAAACTGTTTAGGTTTCTAAAGCCTTTAGATCTTAAGAACTAATGATTTAACTTACTGCATAGTGTCATCAGAATGTCATATAGATATTTCCTTTCTCTAGAAGATTCTCTAATTTCTGTGATAGAATGTGATGAATATAGTACTTAACATTCATTATGTGGTGAAGATAAGAAAGATTTGAAAACAGTTCTGAGAAATCTAGAATGATTGCCTTATAATGACTACATCTATATCACTGGAATAAAATTGATGTTTATGTTTGACTATCACTCCTCATCATCAGGAAAAAATAGTGACACTGGAAATACGTGCACAAAAAAGCTCCAACAAATTAAGAGACTACTTTGAAAAATACAGGACTACGTAATCAGCGTGGAAAAAAACTACGTTAAACTCTGTGACAGTGGATTTCCTAATGTGAGTGCGCCGCGTACAAGTGTGAGTTTATAGTACAAAAACAGATACTGAAAATTTTTCTGTCTGCTTTAAGTATGGTGATAATGATGTGCACGAATATGACCTTTTTAGCTACATTTAAAAACTTGAAGGCCTTTCTGTTGGAGCTGCTCTGTTAGCAGTGCTTCCTATTTTACTATGTTTGCCCATAGTGTTGGAAGTGGATGCTGGTGATACGGTGGTAGATTTTGAACCTTCCCACCAATATTCCATTACGTGTTGTTGCTGCTTGACAGATGGCAGCAGAGAGGCAATATGACAGAATGGCATCTGACATGGTAGTGTGGAGGAAGCAAAGGTGTGGAACTGAATTCCCTCATGCAGGAAAAAATAGCACCCATTGACATTCAGCAATTCTTGCTGAACCTTTATGGGAACAAAATGGTGAATGTGAGCGCAGTGAGGCGATTGATGGTGTGTTTCAGTGGAAAATAATAATTACAGAGCAAGGGAAGGTTTTCACTTAGAATGAATGACTAAGCCTGTGTATTTATTGCACATGCTCATATTGTAAGTGATGGTATTTTTTTTAAGTATTCTTTTGTAGATCTTGCCAAAATATTTTTTATTTGTACCAGAAATCTCTTAAATTCTACCAGAAGTATAAGTGATAATACTAACGACAGTGACTATGATTTAGGAAACCATAACATTCTACAGGTAGCTGAAGAAAATAAGCATCAAGATAATATTGGTATGGTAATGTAACTACAGTAGTAAAAAAAACTAATGTACTAATTACTAAAAATAGTGGGAAAACATAGGCAGAATAGCAAGAAAAACCTTTCTTTTGAGAGATTCCTGGAATTTCTTCCAGAGAAATTAGAATACTTGTTATTTACACCACTAATGACTTCTTTAAGACTTTTTTTTCCCATTGGAAATATTCTCGTTTAAGTAACTACAAAAAAAAAAACCAAAAAAAAACAACCTCTCAAAATAAAGAGAAATACACAATCCTTCATGTGTCCCCCAGCATATTCTATTTATCTGATCTTAAAAATAAAAAATAAAAAAAAATCAGATCAAATGCATGTTTGTAATATGAAGGATTTGACGAGAGAATCATTGAGAAACATAAACACAAAAGAAGTATTGGCTGTTTGTTTAGTTCCTTGTGGTTTATACTCTTTATACGTTTCCAGACGCTCAATACACAAAACAGAATAATAACACGTGCATGTTATATTTAGAGGTGAACCAGGAACAATCAGAGAGTCTGTCATAAATATTATCATTGGACTTTAAAATCAGATGTTGGGGAGAACAGTTCTTTGAGGGAGAGTACCAGCAAAATTCTTTCTGTATTCTAACTTCAAGCAGAGCAAGTAGATTAATTAAACAAATTGTCTTCAAATTTTTGTATCCTAGAGGATTTTCTGAAGCTTTGTTTCTGTCACAGCATTGACAGTGTCCCTACAGAGAACTGAAAGCTGATCAATAAAACATTTATTGAATAGACTTGAAACTGAAGCTATACTATTGCTAGAAAATAACGCATTTAGAGCAAATTAAAAATATTAGCTAAAATTAATGAATATTTTAATAGGAGTAATGCAGAAGACCGTATAAGATAGCAGGAATTTCTTATTTTGAGGTCTGTCTACAGTAAGTCAGTTGAGATTTCTTGACTTTCATTTGTGAATTTGATTTGCCACATGGCAAATAATTGGATAAGTAAGCATACCGCTGGAAGAGAGTATTGACATGCAGGCTCAAACGGAAAATTAGATTTCCTTTCTAGATCAGTGTGTGCTCTGAACACTTGACTTGAGACTGCGTTGTGGTGGGCATGGGTACAATTTCCAGTCAGCCTCAGCTTCTGTCTTTCAAATCATGACCTGAAATCTGCTGACGCAAGTGTTAATTCTTTCTGTTTGTTTTTGTTGCTATTAGGTGGTTTGTTTGTTCTTGTTGTCTCTGAGCTATGCCTTCTCAAGATGACAGGAAGAGTCCATGAGACGCTAGTTTTCCATGACTGAGTAATTAGCCTTAACTGGTCTAGTAGGGAAATGTTTCTCAGGGCTTTCAAGCTTTTGTTTCAGTAATTAAAGGTGGAGCCCATGGCAGAAGTAAAAGAGAAATCATATTCTGGTGGGACAAAACACTGATTCACATCCATCCTATGAAATCATGCTTTATTTGGTAGAGACTGGAACTTACCTCCATCTAATTAATTGCAGTGAATGAAGCATCCTATTTTCTTTTGATAAATACTTGATTTTCTCCTGTTTGATCACAGAATCTAACACTTAAGTGTCTTCAGTGTGAACAGGAGGTAGCATTCCTCAAAGGATGGGGACTGAGTGGCAGAAAAATAAGGACGTTTCCTATTTCACTGGTGAAGTCCCGTTGGAAAGTCAAGGTTTTGACAACGACTTGATTTGTTGTTCTGGATGATATGCTGAGTGTCCAGCCTTCTAGTCTGAGCACGGCAAATCCTGCGATGTGACAATCTGGTAGATTTTGTGGTTAACCTTATAATTGTCAGCTTGGCTCAGTATGAGTCACGCCAAACAAACCTGATGTGGTGGACAAGTTCAGCCTTGCTTGGGCCAGGCTCTGTCTAAACAGTCTGGAGTACTCCCCTGAAAATTAATTTCCTCTCCTGCTCTTGAGGTTTGCAGTATCGAAGTAGCAGTGTAGAAGAGCAGTAGGCAGAAGTCCTTAGAGCTGGGAAACTCCTGTTTGGAAGTATAGCCTTTCATGCACTGTTGGCCAGTTTAGAATTTCTGTGGAATTCTTAGTGTATTCCAAATCTCTATAGGGAAATGAAGCTTGAAGACAATTTTTGTTTTCTTCAATGTAGTCAAACTTAAGGATTTTTAAGTGTAGAGTGAAAAAGCTCTGAACCAAAATGTGTTAAATACTCTCTTTGAAAATGGGAATTCTGATGCAGTATTAACTACAGAATATTAGATTTTATAAAAAGAACTGGAACAGCTTTTAGAATTATAAATGCATAAATCAATGTTATGAAAATGTGCTAGTAGTTGCAAAGTTTCTGTATTGGTGGGCAAATACATCTGATGAAGTGACCATCTGGTAAAGTGTTTGTTACTGGTGAAAACACAGAACTTGGGATTTTGCAAGAGCTATCCGGGTGCCAAGTAAAATGTGGGTAAGAGTTATAGCTGCATAAATTGAGTGGGCAGTAATTGGACCATATATCTTTCAAGCCTACTCCTATCAATCTGAACAAATATTATTATTCTCAGTCGTTTTGCTTAGCTGATCCACTCCATCTACAGTCAATTGTTTTACCATGACGTAAAGCTTCTGTGAAGAATGATTTGACTTCGTGTATTTGCATCTGTGCAAAGTCAGAATTACCTGATTTTTGATAGACTTAATATAGAAATGATTAGGCCCTATATTGCATATATGAACTATGATTTAAGTCAGCCATATAACCTATGCATCAGGCCTCATCATCACGGTATTTGGAAGGGTTTTCTCTGGTGTGGCTAAATTACTTATAGCTTAAAAGAACATGCACTTTCTGCCACCACACTGACCTTCCTAAAGCTCCCCCTGCTATGGATGCTGTTACTTGGCATGCTAATAATAACAAATTCAATAATGATTGGCAGAAAAAGCGAGAGGAAAACAATGATATCATTTCCCAATAAGCATTTCTGTGAGTTCAGTTAATTGAGAATTGCAGGAGCTTAACGTGTTTGCTGTGTTGACCATGAATGCATCAGTGGCTGTGCAGAATGAAGCTGCCTCTTCCACACCTAATCCCTGGTGTATCTGTAGTCTTGGCAAGAAAGCCTCAGCATTAATTTGTTAAATATTAGCATATCAGAATGTGAAATATTTAAAATATTTAAGATAATTTAAGTATTTAACATTTCAAACAATCTACTGTTTTAATATTTCTAAAACTTAAACCTGGAACCCATACTCGTCTTTCTTTTTTATTTATTGGTGCTTTGGGAAACATGGTAGGGTTTTTGAGCCCTATTATTTTATTCCCATAAAAATGAAAAAGCGTATTTGTAAGCCTACTCCTTGACCAAAGTGTTCAAAGACAGATTATGTCCATTGAACATGCATCTTCTTGTTTTAGTAAGGTCTATTTTCTTTTGTTGACTGTTCTAGAATGTTTATGTATATACATGTATTTATCAACTGATTTTATATTACCAAAACATTAGAAATTGAGAGTAAAATATATTTCTTCCTGTGAGGCAATTATAACTCATGATAGAGAGGGTTTTTATATTTTACAACGCAACGCTCAGTAGAAGTCAGTTTATCACTAATTTACTTAAGGCAGAATGGAAGCTAGGTTGGATGGGGCCCTGGGCAATCTGATCTAGTACTTGATTTAGCAGTTGGCAGCCCTGCCTGTGACAGGGAGGATCTTGATGATCCTTGAGGTCCCTTCCAGCCCAAGTCACTTTGTGAAGCATGAGGCCATGTAGTCCATGCTCTTGAATTATCCAGAATAGCTCTGAATTTAGAGTGGACTTGTTGAGTTGGACAGTTGAGACTGTCTGGTCGTGTCTCAACAACCTCAGAAGGTGAAGATTGCACAGCCTGTCTGGCATTACATTCTAATTTATCAACAGCCTCAAAACGATTGTTTTTTTTCTTATATACAGTCAGACATACCCTATTTTCATTTACAAGTATTGTCTTTCCTTTTATTGCCATGCATCATCATCCACCAGTTAGGAGTTACTGGAGTTTAGTTCCACAACCATGACCTGATATTCCTAGGAATATTGTACTGGAGAAAATTTCACCTGGAATTCATACATTCTTTGCATTTTATTTTTGATTAACTCTATTTCTGTGTTCTTTATTCTAAAAGTTGAACTCAGATGTCTTATGTCCTCTACTATCTGTAACTCTTCCCTGCCAGCTTCTGCTGATGGTTTGTCCGTGTACATTTTTGAAGCACTAGCAAAGTTCTGTGCTTTTTGCTAATTTAAAAAGACAAATATTTTAAATAAGAATATTCGCTTTTAATTCAGTGCAGTGTCCATGTAATCATTATATTCCTGAATAATTTGTGTCTAAAAGGGAAAGTCATAGCATTGTCTGTACAAGAATATCAAAAGTATTCTAACTGCAAGTATTAAGTCGACTCCACAGCTTCCTGAGGTTAGTGCTGCTCTGACTGTAGCATTGTAGTCAAAGGAACAACTGCAGTGTGAATATATTTCTGGATGCCATTCTCACAATTAAAAAGTCATCCCTTGAAAATGTTATCTGCTCAGCATCAAAATTGTTCTTAGCTTCTTACCATTGTTAGTCAAGGTCTATTTCAGTACAAGTTGCAGTGGGTGTCTGTTGACTTTCAGTTTTGACATAGGAAATGTCACAATTTAACTGCTGTCAGAATATTAAAAGGCTTTATATTTTCCCATGTTGTATAATGAGCTGATATCAGTGGGAGACAAAGATTAGATATCACTGATACACTCAGTTTTATCTTTGATCCCAACCAGTTTTGAAGTGCAATTGCCAGAGGTGAAAACTAAATTGTTCTTACAACAAGAACTATGCTAATTCAGGGAATGCAATGCCAGTTGTTCTGTTCATAATTTACCATGTACGTCGCTGTGTCTTCATTTCATACGCTCATGGAATGAGTAATGAAGCAGTGGTTATTTTATAACTGTCTCTTTCCTCCTGACGTTAAATATTAAAGCTACAAGAACTTTCTGAGAATTATGAGATAAGAAGCTTAGAATAAGAGTTATTTCTTTGATAAACAAATGTTGTTGCACTAAATAGGAATTAATCAGACTCATGTTGACTCCATTTATAAATTGAGGAGACTTGGAAGAAAGGTGTTTTGTAAACGTTGTGCTTCATGAGCATCCTATAATACTTCCAGAAATTTTTTTTGAAATTGCTGGAAGTAGTTGTGTACTGGTAGTTAAACCAAGCTCTTTTTCAAAGTGAAAAATGCAGTGACCAAGTAAGGAGAAAGCTGAAGAAAAGTAGTGGTCATTAAATTCTTTATTTGAAAACATAAAAGAAATGATGAATAGCTATATTTTAGCTTCCACTGCAAAAAATACAATTCTTGCATTCCTGTTGTCAGTGTTGCAAGTCTATAATTTCTCTTATTTTTCTTTATGTGAAGGAGGATGATAATAATGTCTGTTTTTCTGGTATTTCTGGTGTACTTTTATTGCAAGTATTCAAAGTGTTTGTTAGCTCTTTAGGTTTATTTCAGCCAAGAAATACTGACTTCATTGGAAATATGTCTTATCATAATCACTACTGATCAATCCCAGGATAAGTACCCTGAACCTAGATAGAAAATCTTGCAGTTTACTGAGCAGTGTTTGTGTTTTGAGGCAAATTGTGTGCTGTGAGGAAAGGATGGGTTTGTACTGTGTGTGTTACACCAGGATGCCGGGAGTTTGACATGCTGCCCATCAGCTGAGAACCATTGTCACTTCAGCCAAGCGGCTGTCAAAAGGCTTTTGGTCCAGTCATTACTTGGTTTTTAGAAAGTACGCAGGAAAATTGCTACAGAGAGTGCAAATTGGAGCTTGCTGTGACACTTCAAAAAGCAAATACATTGATCCGCTATTCCACCAAGTCATCTGATGTCTCTTTCATCTGCGTAAAACATACATTAATTCATATATCTACTACAAATGAGCAAATCAATAGTTGAGATGTAATGAGATCTTAGGTGATATTTTTGGGCTCCTCATTTTGTTCTTCATTGTCTTGAGGTCACAGACATCTTCCTTTTGTGTTCTCTTGCCTCTCTGGACTCCACCAGCTCCCTGACTTTAGAAGCTCCTGTGCTGTGCTGGTTTTTATCCTGTCCAATCAATGTCCATTGCAAATAGTCATCTCTTAGTTAATTTTCCCCTACGTATTGCAGTCTCCAGTTGCCTCAAACCAGTTTGTGTTATCACTGGATTCAGTTAAAAGGAAGAACAGGTTATCTGTTACTTAGTCTGTTTTTTCTCTTCTCCTTCCTCAGCAAGCACGTGACCGAGTTATTCTGGGAACTGCAGTATGTCTAAATAAAAATAATTCCCATTAAAATAACATAATCTGAAACTTGTGATATTCTTCAAATGCTTTTGGAACTCTTTAATGCCAGTATTGTGTTTTGCTGTGGTAGTTTTGTGGGTTTTTTTGTTTTTTTGTTTGTTAAATTTATTCATAGGCAACATTTGTGATAAAAGAAACAAAAAAGGTTAATATGAATTGAAATCAGTGTTTGGCATTTGGACAATGTATGTCACATCATGTAATCAGTAATGCCCCCCATGCAGTAAAGTACATTGGATCAAATTACATATACATGCATGTGTATATCCCATCACTTTAATTATAATGGACTTTCCAATGACATCCTTATATTATCCATCATCCAGTGTTATAGGTACATATATCTCTGAGATACTTTAAAATACCACCATTGAAAATTTCCATAAATTGTGGGGTTTGGTGGTAACTTCAGACAGTGATTTCTTCTGCATTTTTGGAGTGTTAGTACTTGCTGGTGTTCATCTAGAAAACAATGGTAATTACCACCTTCCAATACAAAGCGCATGTGATTAACAGAAAGTGTTAGAGAAAATATGAAGTCAGCACCTGTGTAAGTGTTCAATAAAATGGTCTATATGCAGAAAGTAGGGGTGTGAGTGTATGTCTCTGGTTGTGAAAGTCCCATAATTGAAAACTTCAAACTGAAGAGGGAATGTAGCAAGGAGAAGCGTGAAGGACATTGCAAGCTGTTTTTTTCTGGGCAGAATGAAACCAAATAGACACTGCTGCTTACTGAAGTGTGATGTAGCACAGCAGTCAGTTCTGTGAAGATGCAGTTCATTAGGAGGAAGGCAAGGGCAACGTGTCTATCCTGGTGACACACACTGGTGCCAGTTTGTGCTCTGCATGCAGACAGGGAAGGGCCTCTCAGGTGGCCCTGGCAGCTTTTGCTGCTGGTTTCACACTCAGCCCGGCAGCTGCAGGATGAAACGCTTCACTTCCCTGTCACTTAAACCTCATTGCAATACTTCTATTGTTCTTTCATTACGATGTAAGCTGTATTTAAGATGTAATACTGTGCTGCGTAGCTGTTACTCTGTGAAGAATAGATCTGAGGAAAAAATAAGGAACTCGCTGAAAGGGTGACATTCCAACTCAAGAAATTGTTTCTTTTGTTATTGTTTTTCCCTGCCATGCCAGATATTGTCCTTGGTGCGTTCTTGCCAGAGGAGCATGAATTGGTAATTCAGCTAGCGTGTTCCTTTTATTAAATGATGATCTATTAACAGTATTAGGTTTATTGTATACCCTTTTCCACTGGAAAGCTTGCAGCTATTTCTCTCCTGTTAAAGAAAGCTACACAGATGCTGTCTAGAAGTCTGGAAGTACAGACTGTAGGCTCTGTGACAGAAGGGGCTTCCTAACTGACGTGCATGTCCATTGGTTTGCTGGCAGTGGTCCCTAGGGCTGGGAATGCAGTGGTGTGCACACTGGGAAGCTCCTCTGAGAAGGGCTGTGGGCTTTGCTTGTGCGTTGCATGTGATGCTTGCATTGGGGCATTCCACGTGACTTGTCTGCTGTTAGTGCTACTTTAACTTCTGTTTGGCAGAGAAATAAGATTGAGTTGAGTGGTGGAAAAGTGGAAGGCTACTGAATGTTGTTGCTTCCAATTTACAGTGCTAGCATAGAAAGAACTTCACATTTTATATGGTTATGGTAACAAAAAATATGTCAGAATAACAAAGGTAAAGAGATGTGAGATTTTCAAGAAAAGGATCTTTAAAATTAGGTATTTTCTAGTACTGTGAAAGACTTCTGAGTGGAAACATGCTAATCTTTTTATAAGTATCAGACCAACAGGGAGTTCTTTGGGCCTTTTTGAACTTATTTTAAAAGTCAAATGTGTCTAGTCTTCCTTGATGCTAATCCTATGCAACTACAGAAAGCAGAATTGATTTTTTTTGTATTGATGTGGCTATTTCTGCCTAGGCTGTAGAGGCAGGACGTGTTTCTTATTGATTTGGCCCTGAATTTTCCTGACTTGTGCTGAGCACAAATGATGGAGAGGGACTCAGAGGGAGCTGGCAGCCAGCAAGGGACCCAGCTCCGCTGCGTTTGCAAGGGCTTCCTTGTTCCTTCTCGATATGAATTATACGTTGGGTTACATCACGGTGATTAGAATAGGATCCAGATGTTACTCTGTGACCTGCACTAAGTGTGCTCTCCTTGGAGTGGTTAATCTCTGCATAATGGCAAAGGAAGAGATTTGTACTGTAATACAGAGGAATGTTGACAGGGCTGGAGCTTCAAACAGGACTGGAAGGGCTTTGTGCATCCAGAGGTTGTTGGGCTTGTTTGTATCAGAAGGACAAATAAAAAGGAAATCATGAAAAAATGTGCTTTAAGTGTAATTCCTAATGCATATAGGACAGACTTGCCCAGTAATTCTGCGTGCAGTGGTGTCCAACATGAGGCTGAAGGCAGCTGGGTTTTCACATCATGAATGCTTCACTGATACTCATCTTGGAAAATTGGCTGTTGTGGTGCTGAGATTGGTTTGAACTTCAATGTCTGGGAAACGTGAAGATATCAATAGAGATACAGGGCATCTTGCAGGATGGGGCATTTTTCTCTGGACAAGTACTAGATTGCATAAGGCCATATTCTCTGTCAATGTGGTTGAATGACTTCAATGCTGTTACTCCTGATGGCTCCCACTGTGCTTTCAGAACAGAGGAAGTTGGTGCTTTGTTGATATCTTCTCTGAATTTTGTTTCATTTGTTTTTAAGACATGCACTTGTTTTAATATATAAGCTTGCCTTTTGAAGCTGTGTGTTGATGATGGTGGAAACATGAGTATATCTTTCAAAAAGAATAAAATCTTAAATAAGGTCCGGTGTCATTCCGCAAACCAGAACCTTCCAGTAACATAATTATTCTTCCATTCTCTCTTTATGCTAGTAGATAAGGTGATATTGTTATGAATTTACTCAGTGGTTTTAAGCAGATCTAAACCATGCTGTCAGCATGCTCTTTTGTACTATCATCCTTTTTAAAAAAAAAAAAAAAAAAAAATCTTTATACCTTTGTTGTACTCAGCCAAAGTCAGAGATAAGGCTAAGCCATCTCTGCTGTGTGTGTAATGTAAAAATCAGAGAATATGGCTTACACAGTAATCAATAAAGTATGATTGTAAAATTGTCAGGTGTCAACTGTATGATACAGAGAATTAACAACTTGTTCTTCATTATCAGAGGCTTGGTTCAAGCTGAAATATAACAAATCAGAAATAAAATTATGCTGCAGGAACATTAGTAGTACTGAATTAGAGCAAATGTGCTTAGTACTGTTGTACTATGTTGGGAAATAATAAGCAGTTGGGAAATAATAAGCACTACTCTCATCTCTTGCTTTCTGTTCAGATCAGCTATGGATTCGTAGACCAGTGTTTGGTTGTTGGTCATTGTGTACTGTTGGAACAAACTTAGTCCACAGCAGGAAGCACATGGTGTTAGTGAATTTCTCTCAATGTGCTCAAGGGGCAGTGGTTTCCTTTGGGGTGCAGTTGCTTCTATGCACAGATATGGAGGGTCTGGGCAGCCTCAGCTGGGTGCCGGGTGGTCTCAGCTCATGAGGCTAGAGCCCAGCCGGCGCCTTCTCTTCATCCTGGCAGCCATCTCTGCTCTGGGGGCCTTTTGAGGAATGAACTCTCTCAGAGTTGAGATAAATAAGCTGAATTTTCTCTGTTATTTTTCTAATGGTGTCTAATTTTCTTTGGGAGAAGCAAACTGCAAGTGGATTCAACACACCATCGATCTAGCCTCCAGAAAATATATTAAACACAGATTCAGTGTGCTGCACGCATTTATACATGCCTGCTTGCTTCTCTAGAAAGCATAGGTACAAGGGCAGGGTATGGCCCTGATATTCTAACTCAGTTCAGAGCCAAGGTTTTAATTACACCTCTGAAAGAACTATGAATCACCTTGTTGAAACATCGGTTAATTCCTCAGATAATTAGCTGTGATAAATAGAGTGAGTTGGGCACTGCTGAGTAATTGCTTTGTTTCACCTGAGAGGATTTTGCAGTCCAGCGGTGGGTTAGCAATTCCCATGCATGCTTGTGTATTTGCTTGTAAACACTTCTGGACTAGATGCAGTTAGGAGCGCCCTGCTGAGGAGCACCTGGGCTGCAAGGGGTGTCATAATGTTTTGGTGAAAGGAGAAATGTTCTGTTAACATGAGATTGCCAGTGCTCATGTTGAAATCACTATTTAAATGAGGAAGTATTAAAATAAACTCTGATTTATCAGTAAAGGTGGAACATGAATGATCTCTGCAGCTTGCCAAAGCAGTCTGACAGAATGCTGCAGAATTTTTCCAGCTCAGTTCCATACACTGATAGCATTTCATCTGTGCGTGCTTGAAATTAGGCTACGAAGAGGTGAGCCAAAAAATAGTGGATCAACAGTTTCGAAAATTCATGAAAACAGTCTGGCACATTATCCTCTTGGAAGCAGGGAAGGGAACTTCTATGTGAAGGCCATGGTTCATATTATAAGAGCTGTCCTGATGAACAAGGATAGAGGTTTTAACCAAACTATAGTATTATGACAGTGAGTGTTTTGAAGAAACAATCTCTTCACTTGGGGTGTTGCATTGCATAGGGTAGGTTTGTCTGATACCCTCTGCAGCATCGGCACAGGAGAGCACTTCTGAAATTGCATCTGTTCCATAGCAATCTGAGTTCTTAGGCAAAACTTGTAAGGGTCCTGCCTCCTTCGAACTCTAGATAAATCGTGCCTCATCAGGATAAACACAATTCACGTCTGGTAGAGACTTTTCAAACAGTCTGATAGCTTCTTGTTCATTATTCTGGAGATTTACATACGAAAGAAATAGGAAAGCAGTAAAAGTGCAGGACTGCTGACACCAGCATTACAGATGAATGCATAGTACAGCAAAGTGATGGGGAATGCGTAATTTTGTTCCCAATCACCTGAGCTGAAAGACATTGTAAGTGAAAAATTCATTCATTTTCGGCTGCGCTTCCAGTGTCATGCACTGCACAAGGTAACATAGAAGATTCAATTTATGCCATGACAAATTGTAAAGCAGATCTTTGCACAAAGTACAATTTACCATATTTAAAGATAAAGGACAAAGAACTTCAAATAGACTTGACACAAGAGTTTAAGATCACCTTCTTTCCCCGTGGTTTGAAATAAATTTGCAAACCAATTGGAAAGTATTTTAACGTTCAGAAGCCCTGCCAATAGGAATCATAGAATTATCAAGTAAATTGGGCTTTTTATGAGACTTAAGATATTTCTGTCATGACAGACTTATCTGCCTTTTTCTGCACCTGAAAGTAAAATGTGTTCTCTTATTTATTATGTGTTGATAGACTGAATTATTATTTATTTATACTTTCAGTTGTTTAACCAAAAGAATATTTATAGGTATATTTATCAGCACTGGAGAATACAAGTGTTTTATCAGTTTAGCAGATTTAATTGAATTTTTAATTTCTTAAACTGATTGCATGGGTAATAATTATTAGTTAATCAGAAAAATGCAGTTAGAAGCATACTCTCAAGATATGTTTTACTTGTTTCCATCATCCCATGCAAGCTGTAAGATAGCGGTGCCATACTTAAAGGCACCTTCCTGTCACACGTTTCCTAGGGTAAAAAAACAGTGCATCAAGAGAAGGTAAAGACTGCACAAAAACTGAAGTGATGTAATACATATCACTGGGAAATTGCTGTTTGGTTTCTGTAAATCCATTTTAACCTGCTGAGTTCCTGTTTCCCATTTGTGTGTACCCACTATTGGCAGGGCTGGCTACCATGTGTCTGGTGTGCAGCTGCCCTCCTCAGGGGAAGGAAGCTGTTGGAAGCCTGGTAAGGCTTCTGATACTGCAGAAAGTATGTAATTATATGTTTTTGGTCGTATGAAAAGTATACAAGTTCGATCGATCTTCTAAGTAATTAATATTTGATCCTTATTTGCTTTTAAGATTTTGACAGTCTTACTTTCTCGTTAGCTATTTGCATTTTATCTTAATTGTTTGGGCTGATGTAAACTTACAGAATGCTTTTAATGTTTTGTTCGTTTTTGAAAGATTGGTGAATCCAAAAATAAGGAATATCATTGGTTTTCAGTAGGCTTTGCCTTTTTATGACTTTTGGCTGTCAAATTCACTAGGTTCAGAACTACAAACTTGAAGTATTTCAGTGAAATTGATTTGTCCCATACATCAGTTGACAATTTGCCTATTCCATCCATGGGGGCTATTATTTTGAGATAGAACCTAATACTGCCTGTTCCAAAGGAACTGCTCTCTGGGCAGACTTGATCTGGTGCTGGTGACAAAGTTGCTCTTTCCTGTCCTTCAGACAGAAAATCTTCATGGTAAAGGTCTGATTTGTGAGTAACTCAAAGGGAGCCCGTGCTGAGTACAGCAGCCTGTACGTATGAACACATTTTATCTTGAAGTTTGAATTTCACTGCTTAGCAAGGTCAGCCGGATTAAAATACGTATTCTAATGAATACTTCATGTGCTTACTTCCTTGATTATGTGTTTACAAATGCCAAAGGAGTGGAGCAAGGCTTTTAGCTTACATGCGAAAGCACCCTTGTTTGTTTGACTGCAGCAATGGAAGCAAAGGGTCCTGATGCTGCAGTCCTGACATACATGTGCTATACCAGCATCCTACCTGAGCCTGGTGCTTCCATTCATTTGGTATTGTCATCATTAACAGGTATACGCTTTGCAATCCCATTAGATTTGAAGAGAGGTCTGAACTATGGAACTTGTAGGTTTAAGGATCAGGGGGAAAAAAAAAAAGCACAAGCAAAGCATCTGAAACTAACAAGCACTGGGAGTGGTGATACCAGGCAGATGTAATATGACTTACAGAGAGAGAGCTGCTTTACCTCTTAAAAACAGATGTGTACAGCAAATGCTGTCGGTATTCCATCAGGATCCATGTAGCCTGTTTAAAAAATGCAGGCAATGACATGAAACTGTAAGCCTACTAAACCTCAAACTGCAAGACATCAGGAATCAGAGTTCCATTTGTTATGTATCCACAATGGATTCCTGTGGCTAGTGTATATGCTGCTGTACAAAGGTAAACCACAGATATGACAGGAAAGTGAGGAGGTTACTGTTCTCCATCTTATCCTCTTCATGAGATTTTGGTTTTATGTTGGAATTTCTCCTTCCCTTTCTCCAAACTTTCCCATCAGTTTCTACCCCAACAATTCTACTTTCTTGTTGTTCAGTTATAACTTTTTAAAATTATTTTTTATATTTGAGTCTTTTTACTCAGTTTTTAAATTTGTGGAGGAGAAATCATTTTTCAGCTTTATTCTTTCATCTGTTTGGAATGGATGGAGGGAGATGTTTAAAGGAAACCTGCAGATTCCCTTTGCTATCCAACAGCTGATTCAGAACTGAATTGATGCTTAAACTGAGTCTGACTGGAATTGTCACAAGGAAGCAGTTGCCACTTCTCTTTTCCAACACCTGCGCATGCAGTGCAGTTGTGCCTTGCTCCTGTGGTACATTTTTATTTTACTTATCGTTGTTACCAACATAAGGTTAAAATAATAAAAAAAACACACCAGGAAATAAAGCCCTAGCAGCAGAAGGGCAACCAGGACTCTGTTCTCCACCTAGAGGAGAGCGCTTTCCTGGGTTTCCTCTTGAACAAGCAACACTTTACAATCTCTTACTTAAATTTTCAGCAGCTTTTTAAAGTGTATTAGACAAATCTGGATGAATCTGTATATTTTTTAAATGGAAGTGAACCACTTCAGATTCTTTCAGAAAAATTATGTTTCGTTATTAAAAATCAAAATGCCTGTAGTTTTGCAAACAATAATGCTACTTAAGCATAAAGTAATTTTAAGGATTTTTAGGGAAATTAAGGCATCTGCACATGTCTGGGGAGCAAGAATTTCACAAAAAAAAAATTAGCAAGAATGAATTACGGATAGGGGTTTTTTCACCTTTGCTTTGATATTTTGAAAAGTACAGCTTGGGAAGCAGCCACAGCTGCTTTTTCACAAACAGTAATTTGAAAAAAATAATTATGAATGTGGATTTTTTTTTTTTTAGCAGGGTAAAATTTCTGGGAGTAGATTACATCAGCTTGGTTTATAGTCTGTGTCCACATTCCTGTTTTTTTTCCTCCTAGTGGAAACAGTGTGGGCAAATAGCTAGCTTGAAATAGGCTGTTTGTGTCTGTTGGGAAACATTGCATGCCTGGTAGCGTGTAGCTGACTTTTCTCAGAGATTTACGGTATGACCTTAGATAAGAAGTAAACTGTGTATGTGTGGAATTTACTGCTTGTAGTGCTTTAATTAACAGCAGGTGCTGTGCTCTAAAATAGCCTGGGAAATGATATCATTTTGAGACACTTTCTTGTGAGACACTTTTGATGTTTGTAGGACACCTATCTTGTTTTGATATGTGTGGGGCACCTGTCTTGTAAACAAGTGTGCTATATAAGAGAGGGCCGCTGCCCTAATAAAATGGAGCTGTTTGAACTCACACTGAGTTGCTGCTTCCCACGCGGGCGGGCGGGGGTTTGTCTTTTCCCTTTGCCGACTGTCGGGGTGACCCTGTGTCCAAGTGTTTTCCTACAGTGTCTTTATAAAGAGAGAAGAAAGTCGAATATATTTTTTCAGATGTTTCTGATGAATACCAGCCCTGAAAGTCCTGGCAGTGCTATCTGCTTTGGTTGCCTCCCAGCTATGCCTGTCTCATGGCTTGGCTTTCGATGCCACATGTAGCCGTTCCCGGGGCTGCTGCTTTCTGCTTGTGTTTCAGACAGAATCAAACTAGTTACTATTCTGTGTTCTTCTCCACTAATCAGACTCCTCCTAGCAGTTACCCCCTAGCAGGAGTCTGTATCTGTGTTGAAATTGTACTCCTTCTTTTTTGTACCCTGTAAGTGTTCCAAGAGATAATGCTCCCATTTTCCTCAGTTGTGCCCTTTCTGTATTTTTACAATCTAATGTGTCTCATTTTCTCCAGAGATCTTATTTACAAACAACTGCAGTGCCAAATAAGTAGGATGCTTAAAGGCAATTCAGGCTTCCCTCCACATGATGTTAATATTCCTTAAAAGTTTTAGATGTGGAAGACCCAAAAAGATGCTGCAGGTTCTGTTTGTGTCTATACCTGCTGGGATTGCCTAAGAAGCTGATATACAGAAGCAACCAAACCTTAAGATATCTTAAAAAGAAGTTTGCCTGTAGCCAATACACTGCCCAGCTTAGAGGTGAAATGCCTTTCTTAGCTTTAGGACCTCAAATATTGCATTAAAATTTGAGGATGAGGTGATGATATTATTTTGTTCCTCAGCTCCTCATAAACTTAAATATCTAACATTGCAAGTGCCTTCATGTTTCCTCTGTGATCTAGGCTGATAATGGAGACTAGAGAACTGTGCAGATATTTAAAAAAAAAAAAAAAAAAAGCCATTGGATTTTGTATATTCCTTTAATATTGAGAAACAACCAAATGTCCATACTAAAGCTAGTTCTGGATTACTTCCTAGTTTTAAACAGTGTTATATTTGAAGTTACTTTGATCTGTAAGAATTATAATTAGTTTTGGAAATGAGATTAACTACAAGATCAAAACTATTCATCTCAACGTAGATGCAACATGTAGTTTTGGTTTAATAAATGTAAAATAGGTACTTGAAATCCATTGCTTTTAAAGGTGCATACTTAACTTTCTTTTTTTGTTTGGTGCTTTGATACTGTGAAATGGAGAGCGCTTTAATTGAGAAGCATTATGAAGCAATTAGTGGGTTTTTTAATAACAGTGACAAAAGTCTCAGTATGTGGAAGTCTTTTCCAGTGATGAACATAGTACAGAGTTTTTGTTCCCTGAGACAAGTGATGTTTGTTTTCATAACAAGTAGTGGCATTTATCAAAGTCTATTTACTTGCCCAGCTGTAAAAAAAAAAAAACAAAAAAAAACAAACATGGCAGTCTGCACAGCATTGCATTACAGTGCAGCAATCCAGTTACGAGGAATACTTCAGTAGGTGCATGAACAGCTATGACAAGTGGCTTATTTGCTAAATGCAATGCACAGTGAGTGGTTACAAACGAAACAGCTGCGTTACAACGTTGATATCTATTAGTTTTGCAGATCCTATTTTCTTAAGGTGCTCATATGCTTGCTTGACTGTCCCTGTGCTGGTTACCAGCCTTTTACTGGATTAAACAATTTGACGTGACTGAATATGAAATTGTGGAAGATTTAGAAGAAATTTGTTGTCTTATAACAGTTTTCCTTCCAAGTGGAAGGACTTGATATTGGATAGATGTTTTCAACTGGAATTAGTTCTCTGGAACTGGATTTCAGACTGCTGCCATGAGCTCAGAATGTCTTTCTTCTGATACTTCAAGGAACATTCAAACCATGTAGTTATATGGGCCAAAAATACAGTATATGAAGTGGTGAGGCAGAAGAAATGACATACAGATGGTGTCTTCAGTGCCATTGTTGAAGGTAGAGTCTTTGTATGTACTAAAAGCATGGTTCTGCAGTCTCTTGAGGAATACCTTCCAGTAATACCTGATCGGACTAGTTTTGTCTTGCAGTCTAACGATTAGACTTATTGATTAAATTTAATAGTTATTACTATTTTTACTGGGAAAGAAGTAATTTTCAGTGTTAGTAAATGTATTGGAATAGGACCAATTTACTAAAGGTACTTTTTTACAGGACTTTTTTTGGCCAGTTCTCACTGGAGAGCTCCATGCAGAAATGGTCTTACATGACCTATTCCACGTAACTTACTAAGAGTAGAAAAGAAGGCCATAATAGTAGGCTTTGTTGTAGGGCATTACAGCATAGTTCTGCTTTGAACAGCCACAGCACACAGCATAGCCTGCCAAGAGGCCACTATAACATCTAAGCATACAATTAACTGTAAGTGTGTGAGTAATCTCGTCCTATTTCAGTGAAGCATTTAAGCATGTGTTTATGGTTAATGATTAGGTCCAGATGAAAGCAGCAAGATGATCTATGATTAAAGTTAAACATATGTTTATATGCTTTCTTGAAGAGGAATGAAATTATTCAAATGCTGTAGCACTGTGGGTCACCTCACAGTACTATATTTTCCAGCTTTAACCATCAGATTCTCCAGTGGAGTAATGTAGATTCTTTTCTGGATATGAGAGGTTAAACACATTAATCTGAATTCTCTTGTCTAGTTGTTTTAGTCTGGATCTTACTAAAACTATATGCACTGTGTTCCCCTGGAATAAATCTGAAGTGCTGGCAAGGAAGAATTCGGCAAGTTGAAGTCCAGATCCTAAACTCACAATCTGAGTCTGTAATTGCATAATAGCTATTGTCATATTATCTACCAAGTTGTTCCTTCCTCTAAGTGTGATCAGTAGTTGCTTTTGGGGAAGAAGAACGTGTTACTTCTGTGTGAGCAGAGGAGGAATTCAGAAAAGATTCTGCTTAAAAAACACTTCAGGCTTTGAGTTGTAATTTTTTTAATCAATTGCTTTCTGTTTAAAAAGCAAAGAATTCAGCAGTCATGTGCAATTGTATGTAAGTTCCTTATTAGCAAGTTCCAGTTTTTCTCCCTATTATGTTTTGCTATATTATTCTTTCCTAAGTTTCTAAGTTTTGCACTTTGTTTCCGTTGCTGTTACAAAACTTAATCAGATATGGTTAAAAATAAAGTTAGAAACTTCATTTACTTTTTTTTTTTTTTTCTTCAGATGCCCAAAACAGATCACGCTTTGTTAGTGCCAGCTTCTTGAATTGAGTGGAAGGATAATGGGGACAAGAAGTTTGGACATAGACACTTGCATTTTGGAGCATGAAAATTATCTTACACAAATCCTACTTTGACAAAAGTTTTGTTAAGGCTCTAACCAGCTTCATCAGCAATCTATTTGTCTCCACAATATTTACATAAAGAAGCTATATCATATATCACTGTTACAACTATATATTTTCTGTTATTTTCTTCTGTTGTCTGCTTTCTACTGCTTCTTGAAGCAAGCTATTGGAATCAAACTTTTGGTCTCACCTGGTGCATTTGTAAAGTTGTAAAACAGACAAAAACAAATGACCTGAAGTTGTAGAAAGAACAGGGAAACTTCCCATATCTTCAATTTCCTTGCATATTAAATAAACAAAATAAGCACAAAATGAAGTTCTGCTGGGTTCCCATATGCTTGGGCTGGGGGAAAATCAGGTAACAATTCCTGATCTACACTCACTCTTTATGTATAATGCTATGTAGAATATGGCTCCGACTTGCCTTCTGTATACTAAATGCAAAAGTGAATCATACTGTGAAGGTACTTTCCTAATTAATAATGTAGAGCAAGATGCTGTGTAAACAATTGATGTCAGAGGTGGTCCTGTAGAAAAAGTATTTTTAATGTGTTTATCTTCTCCTAACAGGAATTGCTCTCTGATTTCTTAATAACAGTTCTGGGATCTCCTGGTCTTGTGACATCCTTTCCTCAGACTGACAGAAGACACACAAATGGCTGTCCCGCATTCCCATCAATAGCACCCAACTTAGATATAAGAGAACCCATGAGAAATTTCCCTTGTCTTTGAGCTGTTTGATGACTTTCTTGGCAGAACACAGATTTTGTTACTTTGAAAGACTTTTTTGGTAGTGGTCTGCTGCTTCTAAATGGTACATTCACTTTTAGCATTATGTTTCTGGAGCATTTGTTTTGGTAGCCCAAAAGTCAGCAAGCAGATCCTGTGATACGAGAAGACTCAGCCACCAATTATTAAAAAAAATTCATGTATTAGATGAAATTTTTGAAATGTTCCATTCAAAAAAATTAAGTCAGGTATGTTACCAGCTTGCTAAGAATAATTTCTTCATTTCTTTGAACTTTTTAGTGAAAGATGCGTGATGTTAGACCTGAGCTTGGAAAATTCTCTCTATTTATTTTATTAAATATATTATCCTTTCTGTAGCATTTATAGCAAACAGCATTGCGATCAACGTAAAATGAAGGAAAAAATCGAACAGTGTAAGATATATAAAAATGTATTTTTCTTATTCTTGGCATACGTTTAGTGTTATCTGTAGGATATGACAGGAACTAAAGAGAGGTGTAAACTGCACACTACAGGGATTTCTGAAATCAGTTTGTGATTTTATCCAAAGGCTTAATCTTAATTCGAACTCTGCAAGAGAATGATGCTGTAGATTTTTCCGTTTTCACTGATCTCTGCTTATAAATTGATGAAGAGGCATAAAAAACAAAACCACCCCTTCGTTGATGCAAAATGCAAAACAGATCTTTGAAAGTTTTTTTTGTTGTTTGCTTTATGTTTTCCATTTCTGAACTAGAAAGAGGAATTAGAGTTCCCTAATTTTGCAGTGGGACTACCCTCTGGTCGAGCGTGGATATTTAGAGGCCTTTCCACTTTATTCGTTCTGAACTCATACCAGCCCTTCACCAGTTCTAACCCAGCTGTAATCTAACCTGCTTGGAAGGCCATCCTCTGTCTAACACCTAGTCAGGGGAGAAGTGGGATTTCAGGGAAGCAGGGGGTGGAAATTTTAAATGCATCTGACTGTATGAGAATTAAAATAAGTGGACAGAGTGGCAAGTCAGTATTTTTAATTCCTTGTGCCAGAATACGAATAGGAAAGGAATCAGTAGCAGGCTTCTGTTCTCTGTGCAGGATCCCGACTTGCTCTGCTGCTTCATTGCAGTGGAAAAAACGTGCTGTACATCGTAGGTTTGATGGAAGATTTGTTTTCATTGTGCATCAGTTTAGGATATTAATTCTAACTGAATCACATTGTTTTCTGGCTGCTTTTACTGAATGCCACGTTTATGTTGTAATGCTTTTTACACTATTCATTCTAGGTAAAACTGCTTACGTATTATTTGTGATATTTATTTGGAGACAGTTGATGGAAAAGACATCTTAGATAAAACTAAATTACGTTACTGAGCCTCAGTATCAATGTTTATAAAAGAAGACAACAGAAAATTGACACTTCTTACAACCAGGATATCAGAGCCTGCAGACATTGTGCAAATTATCACTCTTTCCTATCTCCCCTTTCTTTCTGAGGCAAGGCAAATTTAGTGTCCTCTCAGGTCTTCATAGATAAAGATTTCTTGTCAATCTTAAACTCGCACAAAGAGCAAGAACAGGTTGGCTTGTTTTAGATGCACGCCATCTCCAGCCTACCTCCAGAGGGAGAAATTAGGGCATGCTCATGACGAGCAACAGCTCAGCTCCTGCAGGGCTGAGAAATGAGAAGTTGCTGGTAATGGGTATTGACCTATTAAGAGAACTACCAGTAACAGAGACAATTAGCGCTTCATCCTGCTTCTGCAACCACTTGTACCCCACGGTCTCAGCTTCTTTGCACACATGGGCCTACAAGACCTGGGCTGCTGCTTTCCCACCCAAGAAGTGTTACCATCCTACCTGGGAACAGGCTACTCCATTTAATTTTGTACTACACTGCTGTGCAAAGTTGAGGAGGTTAGATGACAACATGAAATAATTTGTTTGCGAAATTGTAAAGTGAAGGGGTTGTGATGTTGCCTTTGTTAATGGTGAGCTTCAATGTGTGGTGTCTCTTTGTAGAAAAATGTTATTATGTCATCCTGTTCAGCAAAGGGGTGGTTCATGTAAAATTACTCCACGACCATTTCAGAATGAATTTAAGTGAGCAGGCTGAGTCTGTGCTGGATCAGCGCTTTGCCTTGTATGTCTGTATTGATTCTGATCCAGCCCTGTGAGCTTTTAAAGCCAGATTAGTGTTGTTTCAAGCCACAAACTTCAAAAGCTGTCTTTGACTGAAGGAAAGTAAAATGTGATAGATGCAGAAGAAAAATCATTAATCAAATTTGTTTTAGATTTAGTCCATGAATGGAAGAAATTCTGTAGTAGAGACTCCTGTAGCTTGGGCTTCATCTATTTGCAATTATTTCAGCTCATCCTCCCCACTACACACCAGAGGTAAGATGTAGTGAATTCTGTCAGGATTCCTCTGTAGTTTATTTAAAACTGTGAAATCTACAGCAGAGAATGTGTCACGTGTGAGCCAAATGCCATTCTTTCATTTTAGGAAAGATTTCTGGGCTAGATGATGAGACAGGCCTAGATAAAGGGGAGAAAAAGATGGATCAGAGGAAGAAAGCAGGGGCTGAAAGAAGACAAATATGTTAAATGGAATTGGGGTAAGAGAAGATAACAACAGAAATAAAGAAAAAGAGTAAAGAGGAAAATCTTAGTCTTATAGTCCTGGCTTGCCATTTTTCTTCTATCTGCCTGTTTACTCATCAACATCCATGAAAATAGAGAAGGAAAGTTTTGGAAAAAATATCTTGCCAATTATGACTGCTGAGCCCATATGTTTAGTACATTATAACCGTCATTGTGCTTATACTTAGCTTCTCACTACTTCCGTTCGTTCTTTTCAGCTATTGTTAGGATTACGTACGAAGATACTTATATTCGTAAACTTGTATTTCTGAGGTGTATTTCTGTTTCCAGAAATATTTTTGTGTATTACATATCAGTGTTGAGAGATTTTTAGGTAAAGTAATAGTATGAAGCAAATCTTGTATTTTGTCTAATTTTTTAATTAAATATTTCATAATTTTGGAAAGAGGAACATCACATTTAGAAGTCTCATCTTCCAATATGAATGGGCTTTCTGCATTCTTTCATGATTGAAAAATTGGGCAAGAGAATTACTATCGTAACACTAAAATATAGCATTAGCCATTTCAGAGCTCACCTGACATTTCCCGCCTTTTTATGGAGGTCCACGTAAGCACCAAATGCTGGAAAATCATTTTTGAAAAGCGAGGCTATGTTTGCTTATGCTGTCAGAAGTGACTGAGAGTTTTCTGAACTGTCTCAAAACAGTAATTTCAAAATTTGATTCCTCAGAGAACAAAACATCAATTGAATATATTAGTGCATTTTCAGCAGGACTTTGTGTTTTCCTATCAATTTACATTTTAAATTGCTCTGAAAGCATTAATTTACTGAGCAAGCATAGTAAGTACAAATGAAAGAGCTATTCAGTTTATAAATTGTATCATCTAGCTTCAGTGTAGGAATGTTTAATGGTTTTAAAATCTATAAAGACTAATTGTTCTATGGATTTTGTAACCAATCAGGTTAGTAATATTTAGTTATACTCTCTGGGACATTACCTGTAATATGCATGACAAACGAGAGTCAGCAGTAAAAATAACCCTTGTTACTTCAAATGAAAACATCCTGACTGAAAACTCAGTCATGAAAACAAAATCATTCAACTCATGGAAAAAAAATGGTGAAATTTTAAAGCATCTCCAAAGAACAGATTCATTGCTGTGTTTATATGTATACTTTAACTCCACAAATATGAGCACTGATTTGAAATTAATAAAATTTAAGGAGATTGAATTAGAGCTACAGCCAAGCTGTTAGTATGAATTTCCAATATATAATAATTTGGAGTTCTGGTGCAACTCAAATAAATTGGAGTTCGTAAATAAATTTATCCAAAACCATGATAGTTGTGTTACATAGTAATATTTTTGGTCTGGTTAATGCTTTTTCTCTGTTGTGCTTTTTTCCTTTCTCAAATCCATGTTGTGTGCTTCTACTGTATGAAATATTTGATCATCTTTAATCCAGGTAACTTGTTTTATATACACACAAATAAACATTAGTTATTGGATCTTACTAATTATCAGTGCAAAAATACTAAAAAATGTAATAAAAATGAAATTCCTTACCCCAGCAAACCCGATGGCAGAATTTCTTGTGAGAAACTCCCAGGTTTACAGAGCTTAACAGACACATTACAAGTTCATTATCTTAAAGTCCTCATACCTTGAGGTTTTGTGCTGTTGCGTTCTTGTGCTTCCAGCTCCTCTTTGTCCTGTGGTGGGAGGTGCAGTCTGATGATTTGAACTGGAAAGTAGGAAGCAAGCTGTTCAGCAGACTGTGCCAGAACAGGCCTTTCTGATCTGAGACAAATAAGACAATCTCTCACTATTTTAATTTATTCTCTCTTTTCTACATCATGGCAGTGCTGAGAGAATTAATTCATTAGTATTTGAAGTGTGCTTGCAGTATCTGCAGTCTTTGAGAACTAGGATGAAAGTGGAAAATTATTATTTTAGAAGTAGCATTAACTGTGTTGCGTTTCCTTCAGTAATTTAAAAGTAATGTTTGTAGTGCATTTTATAATGAATACAGCTTTGTCTGCAAGGTGATAATGGCAGAAAAATATTAAACTTTAATGACACTTCAATTGATGCATTGTTTAGATGTAGTTATCTTTCATTTAAAGGTGTTGAATAAAAACGTAAGTGCACGTAATAAAGACGTGTACAACTCTCTCATAGCAAATTGAGGTGAGAATGTGAGCATAGGAATGCTTTTTATTTTTGAGACCTGGAAAAGATAGCCCTCAGGTGGCTAAACATAGTTTAGTTGAATGCTTTATGTTGTGTAACAAGAAGAATATCACATAAATAGCAAAATATTCCTGGATATGGGAATATTTTATGGCTAAAACAATCACCCAAAGCTAATTTTAAATATTCAATATTCATGATGTTTGCAGACATAAAGAAAACAATGATACTAATAATGGTGCTTAAAAATGCAAACATTCTGCATGGCTTTGCACTACAGCTTTGGTTTGAGACACTGACAATGGGCTTACCCCTTCAAGTGAATTTATTAATATATATATATATATTTTAAAGTTTCAATAGTCTGATACCTTTATCTTTTCTTAATTTATTTTAAAATTGATAGCTCATTAAGTCTATGAAGATATTTCTGGGTATTAGCTTTTATGGATGACTATGTAAAATATTGTCATATCGCAGCCTTAACACATAAAGTTAACAGAATATCTCAACTTAAAAAATGAATCAATTTTGTTTTCTTGATATATTGAATGGTGTAATAACATGAAAGTTCTCAATATACTGTAATCTGTATAGTAAATTGATATCAAGTATGGAAGAAAGTCATTTGGAGTATATTTTAAAATAGCGTGATTTCTGAGACTAGGCAGGCCAGAGTAGTAGTGGTTTTATCTTTATTTATCTTTGAATTTCATATCGATTTATCCACAGTAAAAACCTTTTAAACATACTTATTTCTGGTAAGTGGTGTATTTAAGTTAGATCTAAATGTAAAGATGAGGATTAGATGGACTTAGTTAATGGATTAATAACAAAAGCAACAAAAAATGATGCCTATAGGTTCATATAGGCTCTTACATGTAGATACATAAATTTCCTTTGAAATTGATCTTCAACCTCATGGATGTTGTGGACCTGCATGGTTCAAAATGTAAGCTTATTTTAAGTTGTTTGCTTTGATGGGAGAGTTTAGGCAGTTGTAAAATCATTTACTAAATATCTACACTTGAGTCCGAATGTACTGCTTTTAGTGTTAATAATTTTTAGTTACCTCAGTGAGGAGCGCAGCTGTGGGCTGATGCCCCAGGCACCCTGACCAAGAGCAAATTGCTCTAGTCTGTCCTCTCATAGCAGGTGCAATTAATCAATAAATGGGGTAGTTGGTTCTAGCTGGGTATTTGTTTCTTACAGGTTTGCTCTAAATAGGGCTTTTCTTTAGGGAGTTGATTCTAGCTCCAAAATTTGCAAGAAATAGTAATCATCAGGACACTGAGCAAAGTGCTGCTTTATGGTTTCTTTCACTCGATGAAAGCTTTAATATAAACCTTATTTTTTGGTGAAAGAGGGCTGAGCATACCTAACATCTCCCCCTCATGCAGACAGCATTTCATTACTTCCTCAGCTTGTCAGGAAACACCAGGCCGCTGTGAGAGAAGACTTTGATGTGTTCCAGTTTATTTCACTAAAATATTACTATGCAAACGTTTCTTCTGTCTTC
Organism: Numida meleagris; assembly: GCF_002078875.1. Taxonomy (NCBI): domain Eukaryota; kingdom Metazoa; phylum Chordata; class Aves; order Galliformes; family Numididae; genus Numida; species Numida meleagris. The sequence goes on from NC_034413.1 coordinate 25,418,132, forward strand.
ACACTGTAACTGCAACATGTAACCTTGAAGAATCGGTCATCTACTCAAAATACTTGTCTTCATGATGGATGCCTTCCCCCCTCCCCCTTGATAGCTGGCACTTTCAGCCTCACTAGACTATTGACCTTGCCACCCAGGTGTGCTAGTCATCTCTTAAGGTATTTGAGCATGTGCACAGGGAGGTGGGCTACACAGGTGAACAAAACAGCCCCTGTGTAGTTACTGGTGCCCTTTATTACCTCTCTGTGCTAGTGCCAAGCTGCTCATTGGCTTCAGCTGGGAGATGAGTGCTGTGGAGCACAGCTGTGAGGTGCCTGGGCTGGCAGTGCTGCTGGCTGCCTGCCTCTGCAGGGGAAAGGAAGAAGGGGCTTTCGGCTTCTCTGAAGTAGAAGTTCAAATTTCAGTGGTAAGGGAGTTGATCTGGAGGCCTGACCTGAGGGAAGGTTCTCAATAGGCAGTATGGTCTTTGGATTTGGGGGCATTTTTTTTTAACCCTGGGAGAGATCAATTCGGCAGTTTAAAAGTAGGGATGAGGTTCCTAATGGTGGGAGAGCTGCTGCAGTAGACCTGGAAGAAGCCTACCTTGCAATTTGAACATGAAAGAAGAGTAGCCTGTGGATTCCACTATAAGTGCTATTTTGTGTTTTGGTGTTGTCATTTATGCTCTTATTACAGCTGTGCTCATCCAACGACCCACAGGCTAGGTTTTATGACGCTTTATTTATCCTTCATTCTTCCTTCCTTGCAGGTCTTTTATGCTCAAGTGAGGTCTGGATGAATTGCTGTGGTAATGGCGGAGTTGATTCCTCATATGTAATGTGGTAAATGTGAATATGGTCTTGTGTCTGGAGGGGGTTGCAATGCTGGAGAGCTGGTAGCAGGAAAACACAGGTATCTGTGAAATTCACCTAATCCATTGCCATTTAAAGCCTGTGGATTGTCACAGAAACAAATTATATTCTCTGGTAGTAGCAGTGAGGAAAAAAAAATACAGTGGGTGTTTCTGTGCTTTCTGAGTAGGTAAATCTGTTTACTAATAATGACGTAAGCATAATGAAGACAGTAAGAAGGCAGAGCGCATCACCAGCTTACAAGTCCTGTTGATTTAGTATGACTTGCCTGTAGCAGACAACGTGATGCAATGCCAAGCATGACTTAAGATATGCCATGCAGCTACTAAAAAGTTATTTTGATAGTGTGTTTAGAAAATTCAGGACCTACTGTGTCACATGGAGCAGAGTCGTGAAGGTCTTACTGTAACTTGTGTGACATCAGCTGAATGCAACTCTAGAGATCAGTGATTCTGATAATGATAGGTAAATAGTGATGTTTGTAAAATGTAGAAACTAGTAGGTGGTGATGTATGTACAATTCGGTAAAGTGCTAAGAAAACATCTCCGTCTCTTTATTTTGTTTTTCTTAATGCTTATTAAACTATTACTGTGGTTCCCTCCATCACAGTGTCTAATGCCATGAAAAGCTCTACTATATGGAGTCTACCTGTATGTTACTGCAGAAAGCTATGCAGTGGCTTTAACTTGTGTGGACAAGGGACTGCCACCTCTAAAACATTCCTTCTAACTTCTATCCAGCCAGAGTGTGCTTCAGCTCAAATACAAGAAATTTGAAGACGTGTGACCACTGTCACCTTGTGCAGTCAGAAACATATGGACCACTTTCTATGTCTATGGATAAAGCTGTTTGCTTCCTGATTCAGCATTGCTTTTTAAGATACTTGAACTGTAACTTTATGTAATTCACATGAAGAGAAAACTCTTCTCTGTTATGTAGATCAGGGATATAATTTTTTCAACTGGTCAGGAAAAATGGCTATCAGTAGGTGCCATTTACTCTGCATAGGGGAATTCAATGCCACATCTCTTCTTCATATGCACTTTGATGTCAGATGCCATTCTGTCAGACTGCCTCTCTGCTGCTATCTATCACATAACAAAATGGAACAGAATATTGGTGGGAAGGTTCAGCCTCTACTGCCATACCACCAACATCTGCCTTCGATGTCATGGACGAACATAGTAAAATAGGAGACATTGCTTTTAATGCTATCTCTGTATTAATCTTCACATATATTGTGAGCTGGATTTCTGTATGTCCTCTTTCTTTTTTGTGCTTTATCTCTTTTTTGCATGTATGTTAACTGAAATGTCAGGGAAAATGGGCAGATGAAAGGGTGTAAGGGATCTAATTTGCATCATAAACTAGACCTTAATTTGCAAAGTCCAGTCTTTAGCAAATATAGTTAAAAGCAGAGTAACTCTGAGAAACACTTAGACATACATTTCTGAATTTCAGTTTCTTCTCTACTTTAATTTGAGGTTAGCTAAATTAAATTACTGCTGGGAATAGACTGTGGAGCCTCTCGTACAAGAAAATGACTTTATAAGCTCCACTTCTACTGTTTGCTTTGCAATGGCAGAAGGCTACTGTTATTTATGTGTCCTTTTCGTGCTGTTCAGAGTTTACACACCAAATGTGAGTGTATAGTGACTTTTTTTTTCCTCCTTCTTCTTTATGCAGGTAAGAAAATAGTTTCCTTGTTGCGGGTACATAAATTTTGTAACAAAGATTTGTAGCAATCAGGCAGGGTCAGAGACAATAAATTGAATTATTTTTCTGAAGTTTGGAGAATATATATATATATATATTTTTTTTTTTACCAATAGAAGCTTATAAAATGAAAATGCATGTTAATCTTCAGTGGGTTTTATGAATATTTAAAGTTTGGGAACATTGCTACATATTTTAGAAGTAATATGAAAAAAATAAAATCCCTCCTGGAGAGTAAAGATAATATCGTAATGAATGTGTCTAATATCCTGCATAGTGTTTGGTATATCATCATAACTATTAAACAGACAGAAATGAATGCCTTAAGAACTGATCTTCTGCATCCCATGCTGTAGTAGATCTCATAGGCCTGTCTTGTAAAGTCTATTTAAAACTAAATTGCAATAAAGAGAAACTTCTCAATAAGGAAATGTGATTCAGTGCTAATAATTACTTGTTAATTTTACATCCTATTTATGACAATGATTTAATCAAGCTAGTGTAGTATGTGCGCTACTGAGCGTGTCCCGTAGGAGGCACGTGTGTCTTTGGGAGGCATGAGGAACTAGTAGTTGACTTAATACTGACCTGTATGTTTACTGAACGTGGATACCATTTAACTTGATTCTGGAGACATTGTCTGAACAAGTTGCTGGATGTAGATTGCATGTCAACAGTGGTATAGATGGGAATCTGAGATACTGCCTTTATGAAATGAGTGACATTTTCTGGTCCTGTGCTTAAATGACAGTTTGGATTAGAGTGACTCTGAGATGTTTTGTTCTGGTAGGTAGAGAATAAGTGAACTGCTTAAGTGATGGCAGTGATGCAGATGAGAAAAATATCCAGCTTTCTTAAGTTTAGTGTTAATGAAAACAAACTGCCATGTCTCATTTCACTGAAAAGAAGCTTTTATTATTATTTTTAAATGGGGCTGCCAATACCATATAGGTAGAGCAAGTAGGGCTTTTTCTTTAAAATTCATTTTTCATTGAATTAGTATGGAAGTTGACTCATGCTTGTTGAAGCTTGTGTATGTACTGTCTGTAGCCTTAATCATCGTGCAGCTTTTTGTGCCATATATATTTCTGAGTTTCTTAGATGTGCCTATGCTTTCCTTGTTAAAAATGACACATTTTATTTAAAATGGGCTTAAGTATACATATCTGAACATAAATGGCCTGTTACTAGGGGCTGTAGAAGAGAAAGGAGTTGCTTATTCCAGATCCTAAAGAAGGAAGACAATGTAATGCTAAATGAAATAAGTGGATAGTCTGTAAATACTCATGGTTTGTAATCAAGTAGTTGAGATGGGTCTGCATCTAAACCTGGCAGTTTTTTTTCTAGTACAAAATATCTTTCCTAGATAACAGTGATCAAATCATAAGTTCGGATATTGACTTCTGTGATCTAGGGTTTCAAAATTCTTTTCAACTTAAAGATAAGGGCCTGGAATTTTTTTTCTGTTCCTGTATATTATAGTTGTGAGAGCAAATAGTTACCAGGTAGTTGCTGTAATATCAGCTGTAGGATGTTTAGACTGTGCTTCCACAACAGAGAATTAGTACAGGCAAAAGTAATTGGATAGAAGTCAGTCCCTCAAGAGTGTATTTCTTTAATTTTTCATTATGTTAAAAGCTGTGAGGATTTGAGTTTGGAAGTTAACATCATGGGCATTTTAACTTTTTCTGTAACTGGAACCACATGGGCTCCTAATCCCAGCCTCTAAATAAAGCTGTTTAGGATGTCCAAGTGGACAGCGCAACTTAAAACAAACAAACAAAAAAACCACATCAGCTAGAGATTTCCTGTTTAATTTTGCAAGAACCTTTAACTTTACAGGAGTTTCTTAAAATCTATAGGTCTGGTCTCCTGCAAATCATTTTATAGAGGTCTTGTGTTTTGCTAAGAACGTGTGTGACCTATATTATGCGCAATCTGTTTCATTAGTTACTATCAAACATACTTATAATAAACAACTGAAAGATTGTAAGGAGAGAGGAATATCTGCATCTTTACCACCAGCTGGACATCAGTAAGTGATCAGTTACACGAGGACTGCTCTGAAATTAATGTATCCTGTTTTATTATGTTGGCTCATGACATCAGAGGCAGATACTGGTGACAGTAGAGGGTGAACCTTCCTACCAGTATTCTGTTACATGTTATTGCCATGTCTCAGATGGTAGCGGAGGGGTGCTCTGACAGAATGGCGTCTGACATGAAAGTGCATTTGAAACAAAGGTGTGACATTGAATCCCTTGCTGAGGAAAAAATGGCACCCACTGACATTCATAAACACCTGCTGAACATTTGTGGAGACTAGACAGTGGATGTGAGCATAGCGGGGTGGTGCGTTTCAGCAGTCACAACAGTGGGACACCACTAGTGCAGATTTTAACGAGCACAGCATACCAGGCTCTTCTTCATTGCTGGTGAAAATGCGTAACTGATGATGGTGACTATGCTGAAGAGTCATGTTCTGTGGCTGAGAATTTGCTCTCTTGAATAGTGTTGTTGTGCTCTTTTTATCTGTTGTAGTTTCCATGGAAATAAACAGGAGGCATTACTTTTGGAGCAAGCTACATAATAGATGAAGCATCAGTCATAGAAATAGTAACGTAAGCTTAAATATCTGCTATAAGCATGATCTCTATGTAATAGAAAAGCAAGAAGTATTAGAAATATTTTCAGAATTTAGTCACAAATACATGCAAGTGTAAATGGAAGCAAATGTTGTCTTAAGGAAATAAGCAATGCACAGAATCTGTCTCAGGTATTTCACTAGTTTTGAGCACTGAGAGTTCTCTTTTTCTGCTAAGTTCTCGAGCAGACTTTCAAATAACAACAGTCACACTGTTCAGGTATTTGTGCCCGTGATAATTTTTTGTTGATGAATCTAGCCCTAGGGATTAAATGCTAAGGCCAGTGGGAATTATTCAGTATATTCAGAAGTGTCTCAAACACTTCAAGTCTTGTGATACTATTCACTTTTATTGAGTTAATAAATGAATTTTTTTCCAGTAATAACTGAGGAGGTAACAGAACATTTCTGCTCAGAGGTTCTTGTCAGTAATGATTGGATAATTAACTTAGGTTTGTACATCTGTTTTATTTTTAGTCATTTAGTGGTTTAGTGTAGTTTTTTACAGAGCTGCATCTTATTTCTTTACTGAAATACTGTGTTTAGAACTATGTGGAAGTTGAATCATTAGTTTCAGTTTCATGTTTCAATCCTCATTTAAACCAACACAACTATTTATTAACTTTAACCTTTTTCAACAAATTTTCATTTATAAAGTTCACTTCTTTATTTAGAACTTATGTCTATGCAAAAAATTACAGCAGTTTTTGGTGTCTAAGCAGTACAAGAAAATTGGTAACTATCAAATGAAAGCTGAATACATACAGTCTCTAGCTGATATGTATATTTAAGAACAGCATAGATTTATATTGATGTGCTCCTAAACAAAACCAGTACTCATCTTTTTCCGACATACAAAGAAAATGAACACCCTAATCATTTTTAGCTATTTTTAATCTCTTTTTAACTTCTGGGAATAGAGAAAAGACAAAGAATAGTTGTAAATGAAGTATGGATAGGATACTCTTGTGTAAATGATGACCACGTGGCGCTGCTGAAGAGAAGTAGGCTGGAACCAAATGTGAACATACTTGGCTTTTCTGGCAATGCCTTATTTCTGGCATGCTTGGTTTCCTTTTCAAAGGAGGCTTCAAGACCAAGGAAGCTAAGAGCATTGTTTAATGTGCGGAATAGATGAGCTAAAGTAGTAACTGGCAAAGCACTAGTATGGCACGATCTAAATGTGTGACTTAAGTAGCTGACTTCCGCAATGGATACTTGCATGCTATTTCTGTTAGCCCTTGTTACACCTCCTGGTGGTGATGTTTCTACTGTTGATCCAATGACAACTAAAACTTGAACAAGATGTACCTGAATCCTTAGGCTGTCATGCAAAGAAACTGTGTAGTATAAATTCTACAGAGAATACACCCACCACTGAGAACACTGGGTCAGAAGCAATACGGCAAGAGGAATTCCCAGGAATGACCCAGTGTTCTCAGTGGTGGGTGATGGCACTCGCCTGTCTTGAGCCTAATAGCTGAGGAGATACAGTCTGTGCAGCAGTGGCAGATGCGAAGAGCATATTCTGTAAAGCAGTATAATACAATATTTACAAGATTTGATACTGAAGTAGGCAATTGTGTGAATTGTACCATCTCTTGTTGGTTAGAATAGGCAGCCCGCAAGCCATTGCAGACTCTCCTTTAGCACAAATTCAAAATAACGCTTTATGGAGCAAGAATATTGCTATTTTCTATGTAAGATTTCATCTCAGCATGTATAAGAGAGCACATGAGTATTTTCAGTCAAGCTTAGGAAAAAAGGATATCAAGAATTCTAGCATTTATAAATGAATGTGTGAGGGTTGCTTTGGAAGGAATGTTTCCTATTTTATTATGTTGATGTCGGAGGCAGATGTTGGTGGTATGGCAGTAGAGCTTGAACCTTCCTGGCAAAATTCCATTATTTTTTGTTGTTGGATGGCAGGGGGCAGTCTGACAAAATGAAGTCTGACATGGAAGTGCGTAGGAAGTGAAGGTGTGTCGCTGAATTCCTGCACGTGGGGAAAAATGGCACCAACTGACTCTCATTGACTCTTGTTGAACATTGATGGAGGCCAAACAGTGTATGAGAACACAGTGAGGCAGTACATGGTGCATTTCAGCAGTGGTGACAGTGGATCACCTCTACTGGTAAAGATTTTAACAAATGTGGCATTAAGACTCTTGTTTATTGCTGGTGAACATACATAGCTAATGGTAGTGACGATGTTAAAATACAAAGTTCGGTAGCTGGGAATTTGCTTGTTATTGTGCTCTTTGTATCTGCTCTAGTTTCCATGAAAATTAATAGGAGGCATTACTTTCAGAGTGACCAATACATGTAAGGATGTGTGCACCTTGAGCCTGGCAGAGGCTTTTTTGGAAATTAATGGGAAATTACATGTGTGTGTTCTGGGTGTCCTTTACCTGTCTTTCAAAGCTTTTTATGTGAAAATGCAGGAATCTCTAGCCCTCTGTGCTTAGCTGGCCATCTTTATGGTCATCTATTACCTATTTACATGTAAGACTGAAGCCTGTACTGCCTGGCAGTTATTTAGTACTTCTGTTTTTTTTCTAACTTTGTGCTTACATTATAGACGTGCCAGTATATGCTGTGTTTCTTAGTGTACAATTGAATTGACTAGTTTGCTGAAGTTGAGATATGGATTTCTCTTTTTATAGGTGTGACAAACCTGGTTTCATTCTAGTACATTACCCAGTTTTTCATTATTTGGGCAACATGGTGTAAATCTGGACCAATTATATAGTACGCTGCCTATTTTGTATTTGAATATGGGAGAATTTGGTTCAACTCTGTAAGTCCAGAGATGGCAATATAACAATTTAAGGAGCAACTAACAAGTTCTCCTGCAGCTTTATTTTCAGCCATGGAGGAGTAATGCTACATACACTCACTTCAAAGTAGTTTCTGAACTAAGCAGAGGAAGGACTTAAAGTTTTAGAACTGAGACTGCAGTTCTGACAGAACTTCAAATATAAAATTACCCGAATACTTTAATGTCCAAACTGCTCTGTTCCAAAAGAAAATGATGACTCTACTTTCATCAGCCTTCATCTGTATCACTTTTACTCTAACACTGTAATCATCTCAGGCAGGCTGTAAAATGCTTTGATCTTCATGTTAGCTGCTTGTCGCTGTGTTATGGAGTTAGGATCAGCCACCTCGTTTGAAGAAGTTAATTGGTCCACTGGATGGAACTTCTCAAGTAGAGGAATTCTATATAGATGAATATTCTGGGTTCTTTCCTCTCAAACTATTTTGAATCTATATAGAAGATATACATATGCAAATATCATATGTATTTATTATTTAATATTGCTTGCTTGCGTTTTTAAGTTGAAAAAGACCTATCTGCAGCTCTTTATAATCTGAGGTATTGAAAAGCAAAAAATATGGTAGTATAATGATGACAAAATATGACTACTGATCTACTTTAGTGTAGACAATTAGTACTGCGAGGACATCTTAATTGGTGTTTAACAGTCAAAGTGATAAAACTTTGCTCTATGAATCAATGCTTTTCTCTTCTGTGGTCTTACCTAATACAAATCCATCTACATGATCTATGTGAATAAAAATATTTTGTATGAATATGTATTATTGAAGCACTGGCTTGAATTAGAGTTTTGAAATGCTCATTTCTGATGCTGCGTGATCAGCTCAAAACTAAGCCTTTGTGGTTATTGCCAATTCTCTGTGTATGTAAAATTGAAAATTGATGAGTAGGGTGATGCTGTGTGAAGCTTTTGTGAATTTGTGTATATTTGTACTGTGTGCGTGACTAACGTGTGATATGTTTGAGACCTTTTCATATGATCAAGTACAGAGGAAGGCTAGTGAATCTATCCGTTCTCTCATGTCTCCAGATTAACGAGACATGAATTCCCTTCAACTCCTAATGCACCTATGTTTTTGTCTAGTATGCGTTCAAGATTTTTCTCTTGGGTTATATGTATGTGAAATAATTAATGTAATGTGGCATTACACTGGAAGTGAAGTTCTAGTACAATGAGTAATGCTGCTTGTTAGCTTGAATTGCACCACAACTGCTCTTCATTATGTTCCAAAACTATTTTTGTCAGCATCTATTTTTTTCTTTGTATTCTAATAATGTTACCATCATTTTTTTCCGTATTTCTTTTCTTTACTGCTGTTATCCTGTTTAAAACCTTTCATTTCCCAAATGTAATCAACCTCATAATAATTCATAATCTGCATTTATGAGCAAAGTTGCATTAATGCCACTTCATTCCCACTCCTCATTTACTTTAGTGTTCATCATTCTATCCGGCAGTTTTTCCTACTAGAATACGTCATCTTAGATTGCATAAACCTTTTTGGCTTGGGGAGATAATGAAACTAAACTCTTTGAGCTAACCTCTCTCAGAAAAATGTTCAGTTTTATCTTTTGAGGTTTTTCCAGTCTTTGAAGTCTAAGGTTGTTGCAGAGTTGAAAGTTATAAAGCTGGATTGTGGACTGGGGGGTTTTTGATTGTTTAGTTTGGTGGGAGGATGCAGTTCTGTTTTGAGATGTTGGAATGCAATGGCAAAGAGATCCTGAGGTCTGTCTCTGCTGACAGTTTTGAGCTCAAGTATCAGGAGAAACTTTGTACAGCAATTCCAAGTTCTCTGTATAGTGGCAAAGCCCATCCAAGGCATGGTAAGACACTTTGTAGTTGTAGCAGCAAAGGGAAATCAGGGAGACTATGAAAACAGGGAAGGATCTTGCAACTCTTTCTGCCTTCTTTCGAAACTTAGATGGAGTTAATGCTCTTTGGCTAAGATATTCTTTATCTTCTTTTTAATCAGGTGACTTACAACTACAGAATGGTATCCTCATGGTGATTTAATCAAAATTGTAATGAGTAGAAGTAACGATATTTTCAAAGAATGAATAAGCTTATGACATAACTAAGAAAGCACATTTTCAAAGTGTTGGGAGGTTTTGGAGAAGGAAGGTTATTTGCAGGCATGACAAATTAAATCTATAAAAGGCATTTCCATCAATTTTCAACCCTTGAGTTTGGAGAATTTGGTGCCATCAGGATGTGGGTGCACCAGTGTTTGTTTTGTTTTTTTCTGTGCAACAGAAATTTCTGTTTCGAAAAGTTTGTATCTACTCTCTCAAACCCCCTGCATTTATTAATACACCTTTGGGGAAAGGTAACCATTACCTTATAAGTGGGCAGAACATGCCAATGCAAAATAAGTGTGAATAATTCCCTGCTGGAAAGATAACTCTCTAATTTACCTCTAGCCATTCAGTGACTGAAAATTCATGGATGCAAATCATTTTCAGTTTAGTTAAGTCACTTACAAAATAAAATAAAGAACTCCTGCAGAGACAGTAGAACTTATTTGTATTTGAGGTGCTTCTGAATCCTGACCACATTTGGCAGGAGGGAATTATATTCATTTTCCTTATCTTAGACACAGCATGTGCCAGACGAATTGAAAGTAACACATGTAGAGGTAATTCTTTCCAGTTTTGAAGTGTGAGTGTTGTGTTGGGGGAATAGAAGGAGGGGGAGGCAGGGAGTCAGGGAAATAATGCGTTGGCCTCTCTTAAATTTTCCATTTGTTACTTCTGTTCCTCTTTTCTTAGTGCCTCTGTAGTTGGTGGCAATGGCTGTACTTGGGTTCTTTCACATAATGACTATACTTCTCAGTTAAGGAAACCAGCTCCTTTGTCTCCCTCTGATGGAGCACACAGTAGAAGTTGGAGAATTATTTCTTCAGCGTTCCATGCTGGGGTTAGTCTTTGAAAAACCTGCTGTGGCCAGACTCCAGGTATGAGTAGTTAGTGTTAATTGCGTACAGAACTGTGCTTTGTGATACTGGAGGAAAGATCCACACTGATACTCATCTGTCAATACTTCTTCCTTGTTCTTGTGTTCTTTCTGACCAGGAAAATAATGTCAAATCATTGTGTTGGTATGTTTTTATATTACTTTTATTTAGCTTTTGGTCCTAGGAATTTTTGTCTTCTGAAAATTCTGTGTTGTATCTATTCATCTATGAAAATATGGAAAAACTTCTATTGGGAGGTCTAGGTTGAGCTACCTTTTCCTATATACCTCTACATTTAAAGGGTTTTTTTCCACTTCAGCTGGTAGCCTCTTGATAGTGTGCCAGTTACATGAGTTTGTGAATGTATGTCTCAGTGGCAGAATCATTCTAAGCAGGCTCACCATGAAACTTTCTTGTCACTTATCATCTGTTTTTTAAATAAAAAGTGTTGAGAATTTCAACCACTCCATCCATTGCACTTTGAATGTTACTCATCTTCAGTGGAAAGGCCAGATGGACTTACCCATTGCATCTAATTGCAGTATGGTGAAGCATGGATCCATCTGGTACATCAGCTCTGGTCACAAGCTGAATAGCCAAAGTTCTGATTGCTTGAGGACCTCAGAAGAATGGCTGGTGTGGGATGGAGAACATGTTGAGCTGTTTCTTGGGAGATTGTTTTCCACGTGCCATGAGACAAACATGGTATTGTATTGCATGGCTGAGAAACAGTGTCAAAGCACATGAAGCACGTGGTTTTGCTTTATTCCCCTTACTCCTAGAAAATTCACCTTAGCTGAAAGAGACGGGCACAAATTGGAGGAATGTGACTGCATGTTGTGGGAGGTCCAACTAAACAGCCCTACTGCTCAAAGCTTTCGTGGAAAACAGCATGGTGACCAACCTGAAGTGACGGCCACAGTTGTCCCAGAGCATATGGAGACATACACAGATGCCTCTGTGTTCCTCTTTACTGGATCTCCTGTTCTCCTACATAATCCCTTTTTGGATCAAGGGAAGTTTTTAATGATGTATGGAGTTTGCTTGGTTACAAAGGAACTAGCAGCCTCTTACAGTGCATTCCTCTCCAGCTCTATCCAGGTATCAGAATTGATGAGTAGAGCTGTTTGTTACAATTCTTATGGTCACAACATGTTACCCAACAGCTTTGCTCATGTGACTTTTGTGGTATTTGAGGGCTTGCAATGTAGGTACTCAGTTTTCAAAGTGTTACACAATCAGTGTCTCTCTATCCAATTTCTTAAAAGTCAAACATGATTTTGTCTATTCTAAAAGTTGGTAAAGGGAGGTGTTGCTGAATATAAACATTGGAAATGTTGTTACTGTAAGAAGGCTTCTAAACAAATAACATCTCTTTCTGGTAAGAGACTCTTCCTCTGTTGTATTGCTTGCAAATTCATCATTACTTGTAATATATAAAACATTAAAAGAAATTTGATAGAGTAAAAACAGGTGTAGACTAATTAAATTATAAGATTTTGAGCATTCATTATAATTATATTTAATTGGTTTTATGATCTTAAAACAAATCTTACTGCTGTGTATGCGATTCGGAGATTGATGCTTGCAATATTAGATAATAGCAGTTTTGGATCAAAGCTGTTGTGTCTTTCAATTACTCTGTGCAGTACTGTTGAATTTTCAATTACATTAATAGTACATTAGTACAGCTGACTATGCTGCTTTTTCAGGAAATAACCTGGTGCTATAGTTTCACATAGCCTGCAGTGGAAGCGAGTTTATTTGTTCAAAAGAAATGGAGCTGATGTTATTTAACGGAAGAAAAACTAATTCATACTTGCACTGTAGCTCTCAAGAAACGTAGCCTGTAAAGTCATCAACTTTGTTTCCTAGGAGGTTCTGATAGATAGATGTATGCTTCTGTATAACTATGAAGAAGTCTACATAGAGAGAGAAGTCTACATAGTCTACATTCAAAGAAACAGAAGTGCACAGTGTCAGTCTTTTACAATTTGCTTTGTTAATTTGCAGGGACTTGTTCCTTTTCTCAAGTGAGAGAAGGAACAAACCCACCTTGGATTCCTTGCACTGAAAATACAGTTCTGGTGCAAAGTTAATACCTTAAAATTGCTTCTACTATGTCCTGCTTCGGTAATGATTTCTTGCTTCTGTGCGTGCTGTCCTGAGCTGCTCAGCTCATTACAGAATGAAAAGTCTCTATTTTCTTCAGCTCTTTGTTGTTTTTAAAACTTTCTTCCAGAGATGTCAATATGTTCCAGCTTTCATTCACTATAGTAAATTCAGCTGCAAGCAAAAAGAATTGATTTTCATCCAGACCACCTTATCTTCAATCTTCTCACAGTGCATAGCCTAAAGACTATAGCTAAGTGAAACTTTCACATTACATGCCTCATCAAAGCAGCATAAATACTTCAAGCCTCCAAATTTTGCAGTAAATTTTAGGCAGAGTGTTTTCTGTGACCTTTTCCATGTTGTCTGTGATAAAGTTTGGATCTGCTCTGGGTAAGATTTGACTTCCTTTCAGATAGGCTTATTTTAATTCTCTTACAAAGTATCTTAAAAATAAGAGGTAGAGGAAACGTTAAGGAATGACTTGTACTTTATTTCCTGATGAGAACTCATTTCAGCAATATTTTATTTAGTGTCTATCAAAAATACTCTTTATTTACAGAATTGATTTGTTATGGTCTTAATTTATAAACTGCAAATCTTTCTATGAAGTTGCCTTAAAAACCAAATGATCTCTTTAGCTTGCTTTGCCGTGGAATAGTTTTTGCCTTCAGTATTATCACAACAGCAAAGCCTCCAAAACTGAGCTGCTCTTGAAGAGGGTCTGTAGTTGTAAATGGATGTAAGCTTTTACAACTTCTTGTACCTTAGTATGCTCCATTTAAGTTCATAACTCCAGATATAAATCATCAAAAATAAATCTTTGTGTATGTGTAATGTGAATGTGTGTAAAGTGAATTAAAAGCAAAATATTCTCTAGTGTTTTTCTAACACAAGGTTCATAACTTTAAAACAAACAAAAAGCCAACAAATAACCATAAAAGGAATTAGTTAATGTAATCCTTCTTCTTAATAATCAGTGTCTAAAATCTCTGGAAAGAGAATGCTAAAATTCTGTTTGTGAATGTTTTGAAAGTTGAAATAGAGGGGAGGGGGCGAAGGAGAACACAGGAAAACATAAGGAAAAATATTCCAAAGTCGATATTTTATTTTCACAGGCTTGGGGTCTTTTTGGACCTCATTGTAATTAAATCAATTAATTTGCCTTTGGTGTGAACCATACATTCTTTGCTGTTTTTGTGAACCAAATTAGATTCAGCTTGTTAAATATGATTAAAAATACTGTACTGTCTAACACAAGATCAGCTTTTTGTCTGTGTTCACGTATGCACCCACACAGACACATATGAATGTCGCAGTTTGTGTGTTATGATAGAAACGGAGCCCAGTTCTGTGGAACTGTAGACTGCCCATTTGTTACCTAACCCATTTTCAGAACTTTTGATATGCTGCTTTAGAATTTGTGATGTGGTGACTTTGTCACTCATTGTCATTAGGTTCAGCACGTAGAGGTGTAACTTCCAGGTGTTTCTAAAAGAGCTATTTACATTGCTCAAGGACTTCAAAGTAAGCACAGAAACTAAAAAAAGCAAAACAAAAAATCAGGACGTATAGGGCAGCTGACTAATGGAAACACCTGATCTGAAAAACAGTATCAGCTTGGTGGGCTGAAAAGGACAAATTAACCCGTTGTCACTGACAATCAGATTGGAAAGGGTATAAAACTACCACCTTGTTTTTGGACAAATGTTAATCTGCCTATCCTGCCAAAATCATGCAGCTTGTACCTTGCTAAACTCTAATGTAGAATAGCTTAGGTGTTTGTACAAAAAACTGTTATCTTCTCATTTCTAAAAAGATGGCTTCAGACTTTGTTAGTATACTTATAGTGTATATATACAAATATGTATATATAAGGGGTGTGTGTGTATATATAAGGGGTGTGTGTGTATATATAAGGGGTGTGTGTGTGTGTGTATATATATATAAGGTACCTAGCTGAGTTGGAATATTTTATAACTCTTCCCACATTGCAGTTATACCTCAAAGAAATGGCGTGTGTCAAGATTATTCAGTATCTTCTCTTCTCCTTTCCCCTCACATTGTGTATGTGGAAGATATTTATTAAATTCCTCTTGAAACAGAAAGTACCCAAAATGACAAATCTAGGGCAAAGATTGCCCCCCCATTTGTGCTGGGGTTGTTGTTCTTCTGCTCAAGCATTAGATAAACTTTTTTTTCTCAGAAATACTTTTAGTGCAATGTTAATCGATTTTATATTCCCTAGAGGTCGCGAAGGAACAAATCTGAATGCGTGCTGAACTTCTGCTTTCCCTTGGCGTGCCTTCCTTGCTGCCTTTGTTTGCATGTGCTTCAGTAGGTGATGCTGACATGAGAACTACTGCAGATTTGACTGCAATCAAGCTGAGCACATCTGTACAGAGCATGCTCCACTTCACCAAACCTTTAAAAATGATCTGACCATTAATCTGTAAAAACTAGATTAATACCATGCTAGCCCACTTCTTGGCAATTTTTTGATTCCTTTCAAATAATTCTATAGAGTTAGACATTCAGGTGTTTGCAAATAGTCAAAATATATGTGCTGTTTCAAGATTAATACATAAAACATTAAACCAACAAGTTTTGATCTCTGTACCTAGCAAGGTGCAAGTAATGGTGGTGGTTTTGTTGTATTTTTTTTCCTTACTCTTTTTTGTACAATATGTAAACCTGCTGAGGGTGTGCTCTGTCCTAGCACATTAGAATTTAGAGAAACACCAGAAACTACATTCCCTGGCACTTTATTTCTGGCATTTTGTTTCTTTCCTTCTTCGTGAAGGAATTTATTTTAGAATGAGACTATAAAATATGCAGAATGCAGTATATCGTGCTTAATAGTTGGGCAACTTCAGAGACTAAAGGCAGGCATAGGGGAAAGCATGGGTGGTGCTGATGTCTGCATGGGATTCAGCATATACTTTGCTGAAATGAAGGATGGCACTAATTTGAGTTTTGATTATGGGCATTTTGCACTTACCTTGCCTGATTTAAAACAAGTTTACTAGTATATTATTTTAGCTGGTATAAGATATGTCCTACGAGGCTGCTTTCCTTGTGGGATGCAGAGAACAATTCTAATTGCTGTTTATTGAGCTGCTGCTTTTAAAATTGAAGCCAATATTGTGTTTTCAATCTGTGAATGAGCGTATAAGTGAGTCTCTTCTGTTGCCTTCCATGGGCCACAGATCTTGAGTAGGAAAAGAGATTGATATTACCATAATGGTATATCAGAAAAACAATTTACCACAGCTTTTGTAGTCTAAGGCAGTAAGTGAACAGAAAAAAAAAAAAAAAGCTGCTTTTTGTGGTAAATAATTTTGCTACGTAAACAAGCTGTTTTATAGACCAAAAAGGCAATTAGTGATTGCCAAGAGAAAATTAGTTTGGTCACCCAGGAATTTCTAATTTGAGTGATGTTCGGCCACACAGCAACCTCACCCCCCACCCTGCTGCTGTGCTTTATCTGTAGCTGTCTGTCCTAACAATGTCCTCAATTACTGTAGCTTTTCAAAAAGGAGAGATTTAAACATGATTTTTTGGAAATTTCTATCTTACCTTAGAAATATTTGGGAGCAAATAATATGTAACACAGGGTGTTCATGGTGCTATAGGATCATCTGAATCCCAGTTAATGCTTTCGTATGAGATTCTGCAGTGCTCATTAAATTAAGTCCACTTAATTGGCTTTGTTATTTTACCCAGCTGAGAGTATGCAGCAAAGGCAAATTAACTTTCTTTGAAATGTATCAGGATTGATATTGGTGGTAATCTATATACTATAAGTTAAGGGAAAAGAAAACATTTTGTTTATCATGTTCTCTTAGAACAAAATTCAATAACATAGAGTGAGTTTTCCTCAGCTTAAATATGTCACTAACGGCTCATATGATTTTTAGAATCAACCTGAAGGAGGTGTCTCCTCCAGAAAGCTTGTTAGTAGATAAAAGTTGATATGCAAGTTATTTTTTTTATTTCATCCTTTTTGGAACTCATTTCTACCAGCGTCAGTGAAATTTCCATATATAATATCCATAAAAAACTATTGCCTAAGCAAGAAAGGGACTAGAAGCGTCACATTCCTTGAAAAACTGAGTAAATGTGATTGCATTTTGGTGCTACATGTGCTTCATTTTTATACGTCTATTATTTTTACCAAAAGTTCAGAGAATAGGAAATGCCCAGGAAGTCCATACAGAGTGATGTGAATTGCTTGAAAGCAAATTTGGGGTCAGTGTTCAGGATTAAACAGAATAGCTGAAAAGAAAATGTAATGACAAGGCTCTGTACAGCTTCTGTACAAGCTCTAGTCCTCCAGACTTTTGTTGGCCATTTGTGACATTGCCTGTGTAGAGTCAGTAGGCTCAAACAAGTTCATCAAGTTTTCCTATAACACTGTGAATAGACTTCATGTGTATGCCTGTAAAGACAGGGATGGGGGACTGCTGAGTGCTGTACCCTGTACAATTGGAAGGGCCACAAAACATACCAAAAATCTGTGCTCTGGTAAGATTTCTTTCCTTGATTATCCAAAGCAGAGAAGTTTGAAAAGGGAAAATGTGGTTACATAAGCAATACAATCAGTGTTCAAACCCCAGAAGGTTTCTCTAAGTTGTTATAAACTGTCTCATTCTTATGTTTCCTTTAAAGATGTTCAAGTGAATTGTTTTGGCCTTTTGTGAGAAAATTAGTTTTGGTTTTGATCGTAAATGACAAGATATTTCTCCTCATGATTAATGAGATAAGCTGCTTGAATGACCACTTAATTTAGTAATCTATTTTTAAGATTTAGAGAACTGCTTTGAGAGTGTTGGTAAGTAAATCTGTTCACAGTATGAGGGAGGTATTTATAATTACAGCAGTAACTTGAGAAAGGCTGCTCCCTACTTAGGGATGTAATGTTGCCAACACAAGTTGGTCTTGTGGGGGAAAAACATAGCTGTGTGATGTCACATTACTTAATTTAGAGCAGCCTGTTGAACTGCTTGACAATGACAATAAGGGGCACTGCAATCACTGTCACAACAGAGATGTCAACGCTTACATTTTATTGATTGTTATCTCTGAAGACAACAGGAAGGAAAGCCAAACAGTCCTACTGTGCTGTGAGAGGAGTTATTTCCTGGTACGGCTCTCTGGATGTTATAACTAAATACTGTGGTTCATACAGCACTCTCATTTAGCTTAAGGGAGAACTCTTCATTTCTGTCTTTTTGTTTAACGTCTCTAGATTTCTACATTCTTCCTTTTCTACTTGCTGAAACCTGTTGTGCTGTTATTAACTAGTGTTTTGAGCTTCTGTACTGTCTGGAATATTGTAAATTTTAGGGTAAATTTTCCTCGTAGCTTGTATGGTGTTGATGATGCCAGGCTGATGAAAAGAAACAAGATCTGGTGTCCTCAAAGAGCCAAGCTAGCTCTCCTATTGCATCCTTCTATCATTCCCACCTGTGGATCCAATCAATAACAAGGCTGAGCAAAATCTGAGATGCAGATGTTGAGGTGTTAAGACTTGTTGTCCTCTCTGTATTGATTTGTGCAGTGTCTTCACTGGTTTATCATTTGCCCCAACTCTGGAGGTGTTTGAAGTCAGGTTGGATGATGGGGCTCTGAGCAGCGTTATCTAGTACTTGGCAAGTCCCCATAGCAGGGGGGAGTAGGAACTAGATGATCTTTAGGGTTCCTTCCGACCCAAGGCATTCTATGTCCAGACTGAAAAGAAATACACATCCATACACGACTGTAGGTCCCATGAACTGGAACGCATTTATATGAATGCTATTTTTGCCAATTCTCTCTGAACTTAGTGTCTCATTATTTCAGGGGTCATTGATCACCGTGGCTCTGGACTTTGTTTTTAATGTTTTACACTTTGTTTTTAATGTTTTTATATGTTGTATAATCAATTTGACAGTGATAAAGAAACTGAGATTCAACAACTCTGCTCATATGGATTGCCATGAATTTTCTGTCTTGATGTATCAGCAATGAATGGGCCAATACACAGTATTGACAGCTGGATGCTTGGTTTTACAGGACATCTAAGAAAAATGTTGAGTGAGGTGCTGGTATTCTGTCTTCCTTTTACTTGCACAAGCAGTGTATGTAGCTTGCTGCTTAATTCTGTTCAGAGAGGTGCTGTCAAGCTGATTATCTGCCTGTCATAGCAGAAAGGTCCTGTCGTGTTCACCCGGTGAATTACTTACTGATCCTGCACAGTATTTGTTAATTCTTATATGTTTCACCTCCATGACTGGGCATGAAATTCTGAATAAATGCTCTTATATTATGCAGAACTTGAAACTACTATTTTGGTTTTGATGTGTTTTCGCTTTGAATTAGCTTCTTTCAGTAGGTACCTCATTTGACTCGCAATAGGCTAATGTTGTTGCCAAAAAATTCTGGCAGGGAAAAGAGGAAAGCAATAACTAGGTCTTCAAATGTAACAGTCAAAATAGTGCATTCGTAAAAACCTATTCCACATATCTTACTGATACTTACCTCCTTTACACAATAATGTGTAGTGGCTCTATCAACAGTTTGCTTACTTTGAAGATGTAAACAAAAGTGCAGTTGTCTCACTTTTCTTAATGTATCTTTTGAATATGAATGTTGCCTAATGATGTGTTCCTACTCTTACAAGATCTAGGCAAGTTAATTTGAAAAAATTCTCAAGCAGAGCAGTGAGTACTTGTAATTGCCCACCTGGTGTGCAAGATACGCTTTTATTTAATAGAAAACTTCAAAAGCTCAGTGAGTTTAATTAAAGTATGCAGAAGAATAAAAGTAACATTAAAAGGGCAGCAAAAGTGTGTGTGGGAGGCTGGGAAGGGCGGTAGCAGAAACAGAAAAAATAAAGGGAAATTCTAAGAGTGCGTTGTGAACTTCCTGGAAAGCATTTTTCAGGTAAATTCTTAAGGATCAGATGTAGGACATGCTTTAGCTTCGAGGATGTCATTCCTAAGTCTTGGGCCTCTCAGAATTTGCATATGCGTACTCAACCTTTTTGTTTGATTGTAAGTGTTTGTCTTCCGAAGTTTAGACAACATTGTATTTTATTAAAGTCGTTGAGAGCTTCAGGTATTAAGCTTTTCTGAAGACTGAATGACCCTATGTTGATATTTATCTTCAAGATCTTGGTTTTGTTGGTGTTTAATGTTATGGCCTATGTAGGGAAATGTTTTAAAAAAAAAAAAAATCAAGACTTCTTGGAAGACCTGTTGAAACAGGTGGCATGATGGTAGCTGTTCTGATTAGCAATGGTTTTTAATTCTTTTTTTCTTCAGTTGTGGGGGTAAGTTGCTTTTCAGATTGTGGTTAGATGTGAAAACAGGATTTTTCCAGTGATTATAAATTATTTTACAATCTCACAGTGTTTCAAATCTTTTTATAATCTCTTGAGTATAAAAGGTGTTGTTTATGATTGCTGTTGTCAGCAGTAAAAACTAAAAGAACTACCAGCAGTTTCTGTAGGGGCTGCTTTGACTTCTGAGTCAAACACAGAAAAGGAGGCACGGGATCAAATGAGCTGGTGAGGTTAGCAAGCTGGGGGTGTTTGGGACCGAAGTGTAAAATGCTAACGCATCTTAAAAATAAGATCTTAAAACTTAAAAATCAATATTTTTAATGTCTTTTTCATAATATATAGTGCTTTTATACAGTTCTTCTATATGTAGCTATTACTGTATGCACATGTAAAATTACTGTAATTTTTGCTCTTATTTGCAGTGCAAATTAGTGGTCTTTGGTCTTCTGATTTCCACTTGGAGTCCATTTTAATAAGCAGAGAAGTGAAATTATGGGGAATCCATGCTCAAAGTGAGAAAGGTCATTGCTTAATGTTAATTCGCAGAGCTCTAGTTTCAATCCCAGCTTAACTGGAAAATAGCTATTCTGATTTCATCCTCCCACACGTAGATATCACGTAACTCTTTCTTAACACTGTATACGCTTTGTTTCAATGTTTTTTATTTTGGTTGGTTGACTTTTTAAAAATATTGCAGTTTAAAAATAAAATAATAGTAATAACTGGCAAAATCTGGCTGCAGATATTTTCTGATAGATGTAATGTCATAGTAATATAATGTGATAATTTAGATTTTCTGGTCTTCACTCTTTTTTGTCACTAAATGACTTAGAGTTAATTGTTGCAACGACAGTGTTTTATGATGCTCTTTCAATCTTTGTTCATTGCTGTCTAGTCATATTAATGTCTGTCAACCAACTTATTTAATAGTGAATTTTCTCAATAAATCTAAGATACTGAGTTGTATAGTATGGGTTAAATTGTCTTGATCTACTGTTAAGTTATAGCAGTCACTTGATGGGAAAAGAGATCGTGTCCTCTTGCCAAAAGGGGAGGGTTTTTTTTTTTTTTTTTTTTTTTTTTAGGCAAAAGAGCAGGGGGCAGGTTGGGTTTTCTTGTGTGGTTTTCTTTTTTTGGTCATAGAATGGCTTAGGTTGGAGGGGACCTTAAAGATCATGAAGTTCCAATCTCCTGCCATGGCCAGGGTTGCCACTCAGAGGATCAGGCTGCCTAGGATCCCATCCAACCTCACCTTGAACACCTGCATGGATGGGGCAGCCACAGCTTCTCTGGGCAGCCTGTGCCAGTGCATCACCGCCCTCTGAGTAAAGAATTTTCTCCTAACATCTTATCTAAATCTCCTTTTTTTTTTTTTTTAGTTTAAAGCCATTCCCCCTTGTCCTCTCTTTTTTTTTTAAAAAAAAAAAAAAAAAAGATTGGATATATACTTGGAAAAAGATTTCCAAGTATTTTTAAAACACACAAAGTTTAAATGCAAATGTCAGTTACTGGACCTCTCCCTTACAGCTGCAGAAAAGGTGGAAGTCAGCACTTGCTTGGGCTTAGTTTACTGCTGGAAATATTTACATAAAAGATAATATGTGTGTGTAAGCTATTGGCAAATGCATCCATATTTCTTAACTTGTATCCAAACAGTGACATTAGTAGTTGGCTACCACTATTCTCATTCTTGTGCTCTGCTAAAGTTGACTGTTAATGTGAGTTCAGGTAAGATAAAACAGGAGCAGAAATAACAGCACATTTAACATATCAAGAAGAACGTCTTTTTGACCAAACAAGCATTTAATTTTTGTAAGAGCAGAAGTTAATTCCTCTTTGAAAAGGGAACAGTTAAGATGTCAAGAAAAAAACTGCTTATATTTGATAGCTGGTTACAAAAGCTCCATGTTTCTTTGTTGCTATTAAATGCCAACAAGGGAAATAAACTGCTACCTGTTGTTAGATATGGATGCAGATTGTGCTGTTACTCTCAAAAAAAAAAAAGAAAAAAACATTCCTTTGGGGACTCTGTTTCATGAAAATGTACTAATTTTTATAGTATTGGGAGGACAATGGTGAGGACTTTAAGTTAATGTCACACATCAGCATTTTTGGGAAAGGTTTTGGTTAAAAAACAAAAATCAAAACTCTTCATTTTGGTATTTTGCGTTGTATGAAGAAAAACAGTAGTCAAAGAAGTGCCAAATACAAAATGCATACCCTTTTTTGGATTCAAAGTGGTGAAGTACTCCTGCCTGGACTATTTCTGTACACTCGCTCTATCAGTATGTAACAGGATTCCTGCAGGAAGATTTGTTCTGAGAAAGGAATTTGAAGTCTATCTTTCTTTTTAAAATATAGAAGGAGCTTTTGTTTTTCTAATAGCTAAAACAAACAAACACATTTCAAAATGCTGAAATAAGTAGTGAAAGAAGCAAGTAATGCTAATAGGTTTGTGGTGGTGCTGGTGTTGCTAGTGCATATTTGAAAATAGAAAAGTAATCACTTGCACAGAGTGAATGTGTTCAAAGGATTTCATTTTAATAAAACCTTTGAACCTTGCTAAGGTTGACATTTTCCTTTTGGCTATTCAGCTAAGCAATTTTTTCATTTTAACACTGTGTAATGTCTTCAGACAAGTATATTTAAAAAAAAGAAATAGTATTTAAATGTGCGTTATTGCTTTCTGTTGCAGAATGGTTACAATAAAAGCACTTTTAACTGTAGTGATTCAGCAGAGCAGTAAAAGCAACAGTGACCACTTAAGAGAAGAACATCCCTTGCTTTTAAAAAAAATAAAAGCTCAGGCTTTTCCAGTGCTTTTTTTGAATCAATCTCTCTGCTGTTGATAACCCACCCCCTCCTTTACAGACCTCTGCCAGGTCGCTCTCTACTGCTTGATAAGCTAAGTGCAGGTCTGTTGCTGTGTTGTGCTGCCTGTGTATCTCGGTCCGCATCAGCACTGACCTTTCTCTGGACGAGGCGCATCTCCCAGACAGCATTGCTCCTGCTGTGCTCGTGGGCTTCACAGATGTGTCATGGATAGCGCTGGCAGCCCTGGGCTCCCTTCATTTGTCACCTGCAGCGTGCTGCACTTTGTGCCAGCTTGCCAACAGCAACTTAAATGGCAGTGCTACTTCGGCATAGATTTGCCTTTTCTGCTCCTTCAAAATTCACGTAGTATTAATTAGTAACCTACATAGCTTTTCTTTTTTAAAATAGAGAAAATAAACCAATAGACAAGGAAGGGAAAAATGCAGTGAGGAACTTGGAAAGTAATGGATCATGGCTATGATCTGTAGTTCAAGTTATGTAAGCTGTGTTTATACACATTGTTTCACTTTGTTTAAATTTAATGGAAAAATAATGTAAAATTAGGATTTTTTAATCTTTGAGAAAGAGATAGCATCATAGTGCTGCTCAGTGCAGTAATGGTAGTGACTTTGTGATGGGAAGATGGAAAGCGCTGGGATACTTGAGCAGGTGCATTTGTACCTGTGGAGGTGAGCAAGGGTGATGGGTCAGGGAACGTCTGTTTTCTTGTTCTTATTTTTTTTTTCCATTCTAAAACCTTGAGGATGACTTGTTGCCCTTCAACTGAAGAAAATACTTTTGTGTGAGATATTTCTCCTTTGTTCTATAGCTTTTACAGGAAGAAGCATCATGCTGTTTATCTGAAGTGTGTTGGAATTAATAGTATGTAACACGTTGTGCCAATGCACATAGTGTAGGATCCTGAACCTTCTCTCTGATTTTCAGATCAAAAGCTATACTCGCAGTAATTTTTAATTACTATGAATAAATTCTAACACTCTGCACCTTGATTGGCAAAAGGAACCAACTTCTATCAATTTTGAGCACCTGTCCCACTTTGGCACTGGTGTGAGTAACAAAAAGATGAAAATAATCAGGGATGTTTATTTTGGAGGAAGCTCTGTGACCTTCAGCATCTCAAGTTGTTGTTCCACTTGCACATTTGTGCTCCTAAAGTACCATTCAAAGGTAAGCTGTAGCTGCAGTATGTCTATAATAAAGATTACAGTGCACGTGTGCTACCTGCTTGTTTTCACTATACTGCTATTTAAAGTACATCATCTGTCCTGCTTAATCACATCTTGCAGCAGAGTCTATGCTGAAGTGTTTTACTACTGGCATCTCTGAAATTGGTTCCTTGGCAAATCTTTTCATTGCTATTTGCACTGTGATAATATTAAGTCTCCGTAAAGCTGTTTGATGGCCAATACAGTTGTGAAGCTTACTGGTCTTCACCTGCAGCATTCCACACAATGAGCAATGTTTTTGCCTTAATGGTTTTGCCCTCCCTCCCCACCCCAATTAAACTGTCAGCATATTTGTAAGGGAGATGATGTGATAAATGAGATAAGCATCTAATTTAAGTCAAAAAGATGATGAAAGTGATTTATCTTCAGAAGTTCTCGCCATAAAACCTGAAAGTATTGTGTAGTTCCTGAACTCTGGCAAAACACACATGTCTCTGAAGATAGATACTTTTAAAATCCCTTTTTGTTAAAAATAATAATAAAAAATTCTAGTCTATGGTGCTGGGTTATATACGTATGTACAGCATTGTCTTTTAAGGCTGATCCGTGGCCGGGGTTGGCTGCAGGGCAGTGAGTGCAGTAGCTCAGTGTGACTGCAAACAGAGCTGCATCTGAAAGTGCCAGCCCCTGGATCTGCCCCTGGTCCTGTGGAAGCTGCAGCAGCAAGCTGAGCTGAGTATCAACTTGGAGCCGCTGGTAGGTGCCCATTTTCTTTCAGAGTCATAAACTATCCCAAGGGTTTTTAGTAACTTTTTTTTCTTCCAGTTCACACTATATCTCATGTCAGTAAAAATTCTATTGTTGCTGTACTATGTCATTGAGAAATGATCTGGAGAAAATCCCAGTGTCAGTGGGCTGGGATATCAATCAGCATGTAAAATCTTACAGCCTCGACTATCTAGTCATACAATCTACAGTTTTAGAGTTGGGCTCTAAAAAGCTCGTTATGCTAAGAAGAGCAATTCCAGTGAGAAGCCCTAATTCCTGTAGGTGTAAGACTATTGTGTGTGCACACCGAAGCTTCAGTTAAATCCTGTACATATTTACCAACTAGTTATAATTCCTATTTGCTTTTAATATTACTCTAGTCAGGATATTGCTTGGTCACTTCTTAACCTGGGATTTGATTTCTCAGGTGAACAGCATAATCTAGAACAGGAGCCAGTACTAAATTAATGGATTGTAACAGATATTACAGAAATGCATTAGTGGATTATCCTACCAGCATGAAGTTGGGAAAGAGGCTACAGAAGGCAAGATCTGTGACTTTGTTTTCTTTTTTACTGCAGTTCATGTAAAATCTGCAGAAATGTTCAGATGACTTGGAAATAGTTATACTCCAAGTGTATCAGAAATGCATTAAGATGAAGCTGCTCTGAAGCAATGAGGGGTAATTGTAAGCCTAGAATGTATAATTGTATATAGAGGTAAATTGTAAATAGAGGTGTAAAATACTGAACTCTGCAAAGATGCCTAAGAAAGCGTAGACTGAAAAATGAATAAATTAACCATTGAACTTGTTCAATCAGGAAGTAGTTTTCTGGGTGGTAGGGAACCTGTGTACTAGGAAGGGAAGTGGCAAAAAGCAAGGAAACAAAGACAACTCTGCAGGCCAAATGCAGTTCTGTGCTGTATGAAGATCCTTGGATTTCTCATTTCTTTAGAAGAAAAAGGGTAATACTGTTTTTTTGAAAAGCCTTCCAGCCATGAATCTGCCCATTGTCCTAATACATTTCAAAAAGGTTGCCGATGTTTTGACTTCGCTTTTGCATCTCCGTGGAATTGCACATGATTCTTGCCTGCGAAGACAGTACTCTCAGCGCCAGATGCTCTGTTTTAGACATACCAGTTGCTCCTAGCAGTAGAAAATACCCTGAATCATTTGTTCATCCACAGGGAGCATACTTAGAAAGCTCTTGAACTCAGCTGGGCTACAGTGAAACTATTCTTCAGATGTACCAATGTCTGCAAGTAAAATTTTAAGGAATTATTTTTGTTGTAAAGGCCATAGTACTTGTAACATACTTCCCATTTATATTAAATTTGCTGGCAAGGTTATTTAAGCTTTAAGAGAAATTATTTTATTTAACTGCATACTTTGTTGCTGCGTAGTTTCATTGGTTGAAATGGTATTTTCAGGAAAAGATGGAGAGCGGAGGGAACCAAAACGCTTCTTTGCTTGCATAGGTGGGTATTTGAAATACTTTTTGCTGGACTGAAAATACGTCACACATCAGTCTTTAACAGTTGCACAATTCTATTTTAATGGTAACATTTTTGTTTTCATTCTCATTAAAACTGAAAGGGATTTGCTATGTGCATCATATTTATTTCAAGGAGAAAATGTTACTAAGGCCCCAGCTGAGTACACTGCTGTATATAACTAAGGGATAAGAGGAAAAATGCATGTTTATAGTATCTTAACAAAAATGTTCAAGTTTTCCTTCTCATCCTGGTGGAATTAGTAACAACGAAGAATACTGTGTCAAGGACTGAAGAAATGGTGGAAAGTTTACTGGGAGATCCTTGAGAAAGTCATGGAAGCACCAAAAGTATACCCTTAAGGAGAACATTAAATTGTTCTAGTGCTGCAGAAGATTCTTCTGTAGCTGTTGGAATAAATTCTCAGTAAACAAAGTGAAGAATATTTAAGGAAATACCAACACATTTAAAAAAAAAATTACAAATTTGTGATGTCTTATTTTGCACATTTACTGTACATTCTGTAACGATAAGAAAGGATTGATTATTAACTACTGCAGAACTGTAATTTCTAAGTAATTCCTAGGGGGCTGCTCTGAAAGTAATGCCTCCTATTTTATTACATTGGCCCACAAAATGAGAGGTGGATGTTGCTGGTATGGCAGTAGAGGCTGAACCTTCCTGCATATATTCTCTTACATTTTATTGCTGTATGACAGTGGGCAGCAGTGGGGCAGTCTGGCAGAATAACATCTGGCATGAAAGTAGTGCGTATGAAGCAAAGATGTGTCATTAAAATCCTCCCTGTGTGGAAGAAAATGACACCTATTGACCTTTATTGACACATACTGAACATTTCTGGAGACCAAACAATGGGTGTGAGGACAGTGAGGCAGTGGGTGGTGCACTTCAGTAGTTGCTGACAGCAGTGTTAAAGACAAGCCACATTCCTGATGGTCATGCAGATAAGAAAACTGATATGCATTCCCTTTCAAGATATTTTGTGAAGGAAATATGAAATTGAATCTTTTAAAGCTTCCATGAAAGAACAATATGTCAGGAAGTCTCCTTCCTGGAAGCCTTAGAGTCAAATATTTATGATCATCTTTTGCCCATCTAGCGTTGTTTGCTGAGAGTTATCTGTCATTGAACCGTTTATGTAAGCAAAGTCGTAAGCTTGGATTTATGTTACTCTGGAGCCTTTACAAAGAATCAGAGAAGCTTTGGTGTTAAAATTTAGAACTTTTTATATCACGAAGAATTGGTGAGTTTTTACTTTAGGGGCCGGTGTTCCAAATTAAGATCAGTGGAAGTATTTACTTATGGTTAATAGCCATCAATTCTTTCAATATATTTCAAGTGTATATAATTCTGTATGCCTCTCTGCATGAGAGGAAATGTCAGGATGGAAAATGAAAGGGCTTTTCTGTAGTTCGCATGCTTAAGTTTTCTGAAACAGCTAGCACTGAGAAGTTGTAGGGGTTAATAGAAGTGATCACTGCTGTGCCACATCATTCAGTTGCTAAGGTTTTACTCATTCCCTCCTGCTCTGTGATAATTGCAGGGATGGGAATATAAGGTATAAGGGAAACTATTTGAACCTTGTGCATTATTACCGTAGCATTGTGTTTCATAACTTGTGTGCAACCTGAGTCTGTATAGCTTGTAAACTTATCCTCATTGGTTATATGTGTGACTGTTTTCTTGAAGTACGGGTACCATCTTGGCTGCCAGCTACTGTTCTTGTGCTGCAGATTTCATGGATGAATAGGAACTTCATTTTCCAGTGCTCTTAAATAGCCCTGAAATCCTCTAAAAGAAGAATAATCTTGTTTGCTGGAGTGCATCACCATAGGGTTTTTTAAACCTCATTGTAACAATACTGTACATCTAAGATCTCAACTACTACTCTTGCTATGTTTTTTCATTATATAAGTCTGACTTTTATCATCTTTAATGATAATGAGCTACAGGAGACATAGGTAGGGTGTGTCTTTCCTAAATATACTACTCAATTCTAGTCAACAGCAGATTCAGGTGCAGCTCTGACTACATTTATAAAGGTTAGAAGGAAACTAGAGGAGCATCATAGAATGCTTAAGGATATTTTCATCATGAAAGCAGGGAGGCTAATATACTTAACTCAGTAGCTATTGCAGTGACCACTACATTAATATGTGATCAGCTTCAGAGTGGCTAGGATGGGTTTTACTGCAGGCAAGGACTTTGTTAAGCTGGTATTTGAGTGCTGCATTAGGTGGTTTGATTTCTCTGAGTTATGATAAATGTGTTTATCAGCATCTCTCGGGATACCTGACATTTCAAAGCATTTATAATAAATATGTGATAATACATGTGAAATATCTCCAATTATGCTTGAGTAATATGTTATCATTACATTAGACTGTTTGTAGATTTCATAAAATGTTCTAGTGCTTGTGAATTTCCCTTATTTTTAAAAGTTCAAAGGAGATATGCATTGCATTATGGAAAATGGCACAAATAAATCCATAGAATTGCATTAGGAGGAAGAAGGGAGAGAGTAACAACTCTTAAATACAGAGATAAATTACAGGTTTGGTATTTTCTGAGTGTCTCGAGAACAAGTATGGCGTTGAGAATGAAATGCAATCCAGTATGGTCATTTTGCAGTGGAAAAAAATGGCAAACCCAAAATTTCACGTACACAGTTTCAGTCTAATTCAAGGTAAACTTTCATCAGAAAATCCGTTTGAGAGTAAAATTCCTGATCATCCTCCCCAGACTGCGGCAGGAGAGAAAAATGAGGAAATAATAATTTTAAACATAATTCAGTCAGACATTTGTGAGTGACCGTTTCTGGGGATGTGCTCTGCAGAAGCCCTAATTGCAGCTGAGCGAGGCCAGCAGGTAAATCGTGCCAGGCCAATTAGCTCAGGCTTGCTGTGGTCGTGGTGCTCTGCATGACGCACCAGCCAAGCTTGCTCAGTGAGCCACATGTAATGCTCACTGATAGTCAGGAACATGCGGGCATGGTGTACCACGCTGTCTCTACAGCTTGAGTTTCATACAGAGGAGAGGATGCAGAAGTTACGTCCTGCTACTAATTCCAGTACCAATGTTGTCTTGATCAGGTAAATGGAAGGCTACTTCTTGGCCATGCAGTCATTTCAAAGGCTTGTAGTTTTCTGTTCTGGGATAAATTTTTTTCTGGAGAAAACATAGTAGAGCTCAAAGAATACCTGCAGGCTTTATTTAACACCAACAAACCAACCTGTCAGACTGGTAAGAAGCTGGCAATTCTTTATACGCAGCTCTTTGATTATCTCTAGAGCTTTTTTCTGCTTCCACACAGATTTTTTTGTTTATTCCATAAATTCTACTCTAGCAATACTCAGAAGGACAGAAGTAAATATATATCTATACTCTGTAGGACCCGAAGGGAAAAAAAAAAAAAAGAATATTTTAAAATATGAAGTATGCTTGAATCTGAATATGTGTATGTGTGTTTGAAGGAAAAGTTTTCCAATGGATTTTTCTAATAGGTAAAAATTACAAAGACCTCAGTTAAAAGGAATGGATTGGAAAGTAAAGAAAGCAAAGTATCCTATTCAAATTAACAGAATAGTTGTATTCAAGTGTTTCTAAATTGTCATTGGTCATGTTTGCTCTGGAAAGCAAAGCAAATAGATTTAAATCTTGTAAGTAATATTTCATTATTCGGTTAAACTAATAATGTTATTGATGTAAGGCACCCATGCCATGTATGCATGCATTTCAGATGCTCTGCCCTGAGGTTATTGTTCTGACAAGGTAAGGGGACAAACTCATTGCAAACCATTGCTGAAAATGCTTGTCTGTGCTCTGCATGAAATTGGCACAAAAGGTTTTGATTATATAAATTTTTCAAGTAAAATGCACTATCTTTTCCTATTCTTACGGTTATTGTACATGTGTGTATTTGAATAATAACATAGAAATTGAGATCAGCTAGTCTGATCTGAGTGTCACTGCCTCACTAAGTAATCTGTTCCATAAGTCTCTTTGCCATTAGAAAGCTTTTTCATCTCATGTCTACTACTATAAGCCTATTAATTCTTGAAAATCCTTTCATATTTATGAAAAAACACACATCTTAGTGATTAAACTGGCCTTTCAAAGACTTCTTTCCAAAATTTCCTAAATATTTCAATAGCAAAATCTGGAACAAGCTTTAATTTTCCTCTTGGAGCTCTGGAGAATAGAAGAGAGGCAAACCAAGAGTGTGGGAAGGATTTTGTGTTCTAAATTCTTAACTCATTACTCACATGAAAGAAAGCAAGTGAAAGATGGGAGCCCACACTTTTACAGTTTTTTACAGTTATTTTAAATTGTCCAACTATTGAAATACTACTTAAACTTCAGGATTTTACATACAATTTATATTTCTAGCTTTAAAGAACAGACTTTAACATTTTAGAGTAATGTTGCATGGCTGAATATCTGAAAATGTGTAGTACTGCGTTCAATACTGCAGTTCTGTGTTTCAGACTACTGAAGGACCATTAATCTAAGCAGAAAGTTCTGCAGCTCTTTAGATTTCATTTTGAAGGAATAATTAAGAATATAACAATAAGATAAAAGGTGGAGGAAAATGCATTCAGTACTTAGCAAAGAGCAGTGATGTTCTCATTTGTAATATTTCATACAAAAATCATAGTGTTCCTCCCCCTTCTCCCTGTATAGCAGCTGCTTTTCTAAATGAAATTAAACGAGACTTCTCTTTACTGTTTTGTGTGGCATTGAAACATGCATTGATAAAGCAACAGGATGGGAAAATATTACCAACGTACGTACTTGTCTGATGTTCTCAAGAACGCAGTGAGATTAGCTGATAGCTCACAGTTGCAAGTTCTTACACTCAGAAAGGTTGGTCATTGTACAACGTGTAGAGGATAGGAACCAATAGAATGTAAGACTGCATTTTTTAATATTTAATGTAAGGATATTTGTTAAGAGTTTGTCAGTTGGATCTGATCTAAGGGGACACCTGTACAACTGTTCCCTATAGAAGAATATTGTGGATCTAATATTCAGTACCCAAAAAGATTATTGTAGTTATAAGAGCATAAGTAGGAATTTCTTCAACTTAGTAGGGATAGGCAACATTTCATTCTAGCACGTGCAGTTTTGATGTGCCCTTCTCTGCAACTTTTTTCACCTCCATGCTATCAGTATGCATTAGTTTGTCCACAGTAAACTTGTTTACCAGCCCTGACCAGCCAACATGCTGTAATGTTTTGAATGTTTGGCTTCCTTCTGTGAGGAATGAATTCCCCGATGTACATGCATTTTATAATGGTTCCAAAAGCCGGAGCTATGTTCAGACATACACTGGTTCATTTGAAAGAGATAAGTGTGTGTCACATCTGTGGACATACATTATGTATCTTGCATCTCTATAGGTGAGGAAGGTGTAATGGTTCCTTCTCCCCACAAGCGTCAAACCTGACACTGGAATAGGCAGTGAAGCTATATCGAAGCAGCAAACTTACAGCCTTCCCATAACTCTTGTCACAGCTCTTGTGTTTCAGCCTGTTTATCTGTCCTTGGTCTTCATACAAAGACTTTTATACAGAACTGTGCGC
This sequence comes from Numida meleagris, assembly GCF_002078875.1. Lineage (NCBI taxonomy): Eukaryota > Metazoa > Chordata > Aves > Galliformes > Numididae > Numida > Numida meleagris. The sequence goes on from NC_034413.1 coordinate 25,450,448, forward strand.
TGCAGACTTTATCATTAATATCTAAAGGGAAAACACTCATTCACTGAACATGAAAAAAATGGCTTAGTCTGAAGTGATTTAGAGACTAAGAGATGAAGGGCTGTTTGTGAGAAGCAATTTATTTATTTGATTAAGTAATCAAACCCGAGTCAGTTATCTGACATAATCGTCTCAATCAGAAATATTTTATTCTTTAGAAAAGATTTGCACGTAAATTCTTATTTTGCTCATTTACAAAAGGACCTTGTCATAAGTGGCTGTGAAATGAGAATTGCCAAGAGGACTGTGTTGGATGGATTCATGGAAGTGTTTTTTGTATTTTCACTGTGAAACAAACCATTTGAATGTTATTTAGTAAGGAGGCTCCCTTTTGTGTGACTGTTTAGTTCCGATGTGCATTCTTTTCTTTAGTTTAATTGCTTGAGGTTTTGGACTATTTTTGTTTTTAAGAGTCACCATTGTGACTTTAGCTGTAGGTCTTGCTCTATCTGATCAAATGTTGCAGTTAGAAATGAAAGAGTTCTTCTAACTATAACTGTGTTGTAATGCTCCATGAAGAAATTGCTTTGATTTGCTATACAAGAGGACTATGTTTGCCATGTGGTTACCTCATCTCAAAGCAGCTGGTGGGCACCAGCCATGGGCATTGCTGGAAACCCAGCTCTGGTGGGATCCTTGCAGAGATTGAGGTGGTACCTGCTGCTGTGGGCTGGGGCTGCAGTGCCCAGTGCCTCTCTCAAATTAGGCTGGTTTATTGGTTTCCTTAAGGTTTTTCTGCTTAACTGACATACACTCAGTTTCATATACAGGCAAGCCACTGTGGTGTTTTCACTTGTTGGTTGCTAGGCTGTGCAGGGAAAGACTATTACTGTGTCCAGACATGTATTTAAGCAAGTTGTCTGGCATGGTTTCTTTTCATTTCAAGTAAGTATTTCTGTGTATCAATTCTATGAGGTAATGTGAGCTGCATGTTGTTCAGTGAGCTGTTCTGTGGTGTTTTTATTTATCTTTATTTTCCTTTAAGTACAGCATTAGTCCTATTCTTGGTGTATCACTTTCCAAAATGTAATTGAACAGCTTTGCTGGCATCATGGAATTTATTTATTTTGTTATACTTAGTGAAGTGTCACATAGTATCTTGTTCTAGAATAATGATTTTTCATCTGTGAACACCAAATATTAATCTGCTATTTCAGTTGCTATTGTTTTCCCCAGGTTTTAGCATAAATATGTAGAAAACATGACATTCAAATTTAAAAATATGGCTTTAAATGATGCTGATGAATTATTCCAAATTTATTAACCCAACTGAACTACTTAGTTCAACAGTAATTGGCCTTTAGAAATCTAAGTTGACACTGTCATAAGATGACAGTGATACAATTTGAAAAATATCAGACTTTTTGACAATATGCCTTTCTTCTGATATGTCAGGCTGCACCACTAAGACATAATTGAATGATTGACATTTTTCTTCTTTTTTTTCCTGGCAAACCAGACATCTCTGCTCATGGCAATGAGAGCTGGTAAGAAGAGATTTTGCTTCTGTCTTTTCACTGCGGTAGGATCAAGGCAGGCTCTGGTTCACCACATCACCGGAGACCTGTTTGCACCAGAAGAATTGCCTTGGTTTTAGAATGACCTGTGTTACTGAGCAAATAGCTACTGGGTCTTATACCAGCTGCTGATTGTGGGTTTTCCTTTCTGCCTCATCAACTGCTTGGCTGTGTTCCCAAACAAACGAAGTTGAATAGCACTATCTGTGTGCATGGATCACTGAGGATAGGTGTTTGTAAAAGATAAGAAGTAGTCTACTAGATAGCCCTCAGCAGGAAAGGGTATTGCCTGCAGGTTTATCTCTATGAACATTTGAAAGCATGGAGGGAGAGCAAAGGGCCCAGCTGCACAGCGATGAGCAATTGCTGAGTGGAGGCCTTTCATTACAGGAGATGCTTGGCAAAGGGGCAAGGAGCCTGCAAGGAAGGGGGCTATAACACACCTGGACAAATGTTTTGCAAAGGGGCAGATATTTGCAGTGATCCAAGAAATTTGGACAACCCTGCTGAAGTAGTTGAATCCAGGATAAACTGACTTAAAAATAAATATGCTATTTGGATTTTGCAGGTGTGGAAAACAAATTATTTTTTCTTTTCAAATGGATCTGAAATTTACCAACCTTCTACTGTCTCTTCTCCATAAGCAACCAGTTAAGCATTGCCAAAAATGTCCAGTCACCAAGAATATTTTTGTGAACAATATATATGTGTAAAATAGTGTACTATATATACTACGTATGTTATTATATGTATATTAACATAACATTTACATTAACATAACATAACATAAGATTTATAGGAAGCTGTAACTCTTTCACTATCTTTCTGTTTTATAAAGACTCATTGGCTGTTTTTTTGATACAAATTTAGAGGTGAATCAGCTTTTACTTTATGATTGTGGCTATGTTTCCAGGTGATTTATACATGATTTCAGTTGAATTACAACTAGAGCTGTGAACAGTGAATCTTAAAATTTGTTGAAGTTTTGCAACTAATGGAATATGTCCATGTGTTAGCTTTACTTCTGCACTGAACTGCAGAAAGTAACCAGGATGCTTATTTATGGGCTTATTTATTTTTTACTTAATTCTTAACACTTATCTGACCACTTCTCAGTGTAATGGTCAAAGGGAGTACATGTGTGCATATCTGTCTTTTTAAGACTTAGAGTTACTGCGGCATCTGTTCTGTGCCATCAGTTGGGCATTTAAGGCTACAGATAATGTCCTGGACTTCTCACTTGTCTAAAGCCTGTGCCTGATTGCTTTGCTTGATTGGTCACAAGCCTCTGATTTATTTGGGAAAGATCAATTTCTTTTTTTACGGATCTGTGGTATGCCTGTTAGCTGCTAATATTCCACGTGTCTCAGTGAGTGCGTACTTCACAGAGCATGACACCTCATCATTATTGAATATAATTGTATCTTCTGAATGAAATAATTCTTTAAAATGTTAAGGATGTAGATGTGTGGATTTTTTTATTTGAAAAGCATAAGCCTAGTTCCTTCTCCATATTATTCTAGCAGTATAATGATGAAAATTGTGTGGAGTGTACAAAGGAGAAACCTTAACAGTCTTTGCAAATATCTTTCATTTACAAGATGTCCACGTGACAAAAAGCTGGGTTCTTAAAAAGAAGCCAGGAAGGATAAAGCTACTATAATTGGGAATGAGACTAATGATTTGGCTTTAGTTTTCTGAATGGTAACTTTTTCTTTCTTATTTTTTTTAAGACAGTTGTTCTACTTTCACTACATTATTACATTGCATTGGATGTAAGCTGATCCAGTGCCTTTCCTTTGTCATTATAAACAAATGTCTGATACTCAGAGAAATCCATGTGGACTCTAGTGTTGGAAACTACTGCTGTAAAGTGAACTGAGAGAGTGTGGAGAAGATTAGTAGAAAGTAGTCACTGTGTACATCTTGTTTGTTTAAAACAACTACAGAACTATAGATGAATGAAAATAATCCATCACCAGTTGGATTCCTGAAGTATAGGTCTTATCATCATATGATAGACACTTTCCTGGAGCTTATGGCATTACATGTGTGAGCTGCCATATGGGGGAGGTAGGGGCAATGGCTGGCTGTCCGTGTGACTTTGGCACATCTGGCTGCGGAGGAAGAATGATCTAGGGCTCTATGTTCTAGAGATTATGCCTGAAATTACTTGGCTTATTCTGCTCAGTACTTAACAGGAGGGACCATCATCTTAATTGACACCAAAAAATGGGCTCATAGGGACTTCTTTCTTTTCAGTAGTAATTTGGCATCTACCACAGCCAGACCAAATTTCTTTTGATTTTATTGTAGACAAAGTGGGAACTGGGAGGGCAGGGTAGTCTAAGAAATGAATGTTTGCAGCTGCTTGAAAAGAGGCTGGAGATTTTAATGACAAATTCTAGACATTTTGACTTTGTTCCCTATTTTAATCCACACTGTAGTGCTCTGCTTAGCAAAAGACACTGTGGTGCTGCATGATCAGAACATTTATGTATGTCATAAGCACCTCTGGATACATAGAGGGTTGGCAGAGTGCTGGCTACAGAGCAGCGGATGTTGCTGTGCAGAATGGTCTTTGGCCACGCGCGTGCAACATGTAACTCTGTTCCAGTCAGTCTTGCCCTGCCATACTGACAGCCTTCAAGTCACTACTGCTGAAGGAAAGGTGCCTTATGCTGCTGGCCAGCTAAACTACTGACAAATGGTATGAATTCCTGAAATGTATTTTTGGATCACAAATACGATCTGCAAGTCTGGCTGGCTGAATCTTAATCTTCATCTATGATCTTGTCTGCAAAACAGGTTGCAGCTTAAACAGTAAGTGCAAAAGAGGCTTGGGAGGTTTCAGATCAATGTACTAGCTTTTTAGGAGAAGTCGTCTTCATAATCTACATCTAATATTGAGGAGCTACTCTGAATTCTACTGTTCCTGAGAAAATAGTATAGAATTCTGTTTTAGCTGTGTATGCAACCATTGGAGCTGCATTGTTATGAAGTTCTTGTAATTAAACATAGAGCTGAGAGATTTTTGACCAAGTATTTGATCCTAAAAACCTTACCTTTAAACTCAATCACGTGCAGTGATAGAAATTAACACCTAAATCCACCTACCTAATATCACAGACTGATACCACAGTTTTCAGAGGAATATTATTAGCTTCCTTCTGACAAAATAAATCTATTTTGAATTCAGTGGAAATGAACTTCAGCCAACAGAGTGCTTTTCAAAAGCTGCTTTTTAGATACTGACTGACGTGGAAATGTTAACATTATGTGAAATGGCATTATCTATTGTAAAGAATGTTATCTCAGTTGGCATCCAGCGTGCATAGAATATGCTGTTTTTCTATTATATTTTCATGTGTTCCTTTTGTGGAAGGGTGACAGTATATCTGAATTACTCAAATACGAAACTAGGATACAAAAAAATTGTCCTAAAATCTGAGTCCAAAAGTAAAACTGGTCAGATGGAACCCAAGAAAATAGGAAACGATTTTTTAAAAAAGGTTGAGAAATTCCTGGGAATACTATCAGTTATTTATTTCTGCATCACATTTTGTTAGGATATTACGCTAAACCAAGTATGAACTGAATACCTCTTGCCTGCAGACATGTAGTTCTATTGCTGACAAATGTTACTGCCTCGTATTTCATTAAATCTTGGGTGATATCAGTTTAATGCTTCCATTTCTTTAAGAATGATTTAATTTCTGGAACAGTGAGTTCTTAAAATATTATGCGTAACTTTTTTTTTCTGAATATAAGACGCTACAGTTGTGTTTTTCTTGAAGAATATGAAGCTGAAATATCTATTATATAATTGTTCCATAAAAATAAGAGCAAGCCCTACCAATTACTTGCCATTCAATCCCTAGTTATGCTAAAATGTATTAAGTGCAACTCATACAAATGGCTTTGGCCCTCAAAAATCATGTTGACCCTGACAGCTAGAGCAATGGAGTATATAATATACTACATATTTATATACTCCAAACACTACCACTTCAAGAAGACTATTAGAACTGTAAATGTAATTTACAGTATTAGTATGCCAGCTTACTAAGTAGTGAAGGAGCAGAGAACAGTGTTGCAATTCAAATTCGATATCATTCCAAATAAGTAATTATTGTGAAGTTAGTAGATAATCTCATCAAATTACGAACAAAATACTGCATATCACAAACTGAAGTTCTAGTTATGGTGGGAAGGATAACCTGTAACATTGTGTAGATGCATATATCTACGTGTAAGCCCTGAAGCTTACAGTCTCAGAAAGGCAATTCTGATAAATAGCAGTTAACTGGAAAACTCTTAAGCCTTTATGTTATTGATGGTGTTCTCCCTCCCTACTTCCAACCAAATGTGTTTTTTTTTTTTTTTTTTTTTTTTTTTTTTTTTTTTTTAAAAATGTAACAAAAGAATGGAGTATCATACTGCAGCCTGGGATCCTACCTCTGATAACTTGAAAACCAGGAGTCATTGTCTGACAGTGGTGTTCTGGGCATCGCCCCAACAAACTACAGTTCTCCCTGTTTGCTCGGCAGCCTTGAATAAGCCACAAACCTTGCACAGTACCTGTTCTTTTTAATATCCTTCAGAACTCTTAAGGAGGAGGGAAAGGTGGTTGTATGCTAAAATGGTTCTTGATTGTCATTAGGACTTTTAAGTATGGTGTGTAAACAACTGGCATCTGAAAAATGCTGATTGAAATCAGTCTTGCTATCTTCTTACTGCAGATGAGAGCAGTAATGAATGCAGCTAGTTTGCATATATAGCTTGCTCTCACAGCAGCTCATCACATGCTGCAGTAACCTGAGAACATTTTCGCACTTAGTTGTCCAGAGCTTCATGCTTCTGAGATTCTGTGTTGCCAGCAGGAGACGTAATTAGTGTAGGGCTCATTACAGTCACTGCGGTGTACACATGCAGAGCCAGAGGCATCATCTGTAGGCTGGATTCAGCTCTTGGAACCATTTAATCTGTCCCACAGTCACACCATGAGTCTTCAAACCAGAGAAAAAAAAGTGCTGCAGATCCCTCAGTTAGCATAATTTGCATAGCTAAATCTGCTGGCTGCAAATTGATGAAGAGATGCCAATACCAGGGAGATGGAATGGTAGTAAGTACAATCTAAATGTGAATACCAATGTGATGTTTAAATAGTCTGTCTTTCAAAAGCTTCTCTAAATATTGATTGCTCTGGGACCAGAGCATCAGGACTAGCTGATATTATTATGAATATTGACATGGATTTTTCTTCACCCCCCCCCCCCCCCCATACAACCACTGGTAACACACTGAAAAGACAATCTTGTTCCCCAAATGCAGAGACCACTTAGGGCTTACATTTCTGTGCTGAAGATATGTCAAGGAAAGTAAGGGTGTGACCCCAATATCTATAACACTTTCAGGAGTTCTGCCTTTCAGAGGGGATAAATTGCAGCAGGTACTCATGTAACTATATGTAACTCATGTAACCATAGAACAATTCTGTAAAACAATTTCAGGGCTACTTGCATTTGCAACTACTTAACAAATCAAACTGCACAAGAGCAAACTGATTAGATGAATCACCCACTGTACAGATGCACTGGAATAGATTGCCACGTGATTTTATTTTTAAAATAAAAGAGTATAAATGTGCAAACCGATGTCATAACCTCAGTGTCAGATGTGCAAGGCATCTGCTTTCCATGCATATGTTTTGGTTTTTTTTCAGGCGGTGGATGGCTTTCAAAATATGTTTCTCAGCTTGAGAGGATGCTCAGAGTGCTTGTGGTATGGGTTTCTGAGACCTGCATCCCCTGAAATTTGGGCAAACAGAGGACACAGTGCACATCTGCCTGCTGTTATCCAAGTGCTGAGTAGATCTTTACAGTTGGGGGTAATGTAAGAGCCTGTCCTAAAGTGTAAGTGTAGCACACCTACATCTTGGTTTGCAGACTGATTGTCTGAGACTTCATTTTAAGCATGAGCAATGAATGGTGCTATTCATGCAGATAGTCTAATCTTGGGTATGATACTTTACTGAATATTGGACTGTAAGGGGTCTTTGACTAGTGAATAGTTAGTTGCTTTTTGTAGCTCACTATCATCTCTAAATGCCTTGAATTAGGCATCTTGAAATTAATCAGCAACTTAAATCAAGACCAGACTGATGAACAGAAATCTCTGAAAGCTCTGCAGTGGGGCCATTCTTTGTTGGATATTTTTTCCTGCTATATATGTACAAAGTCATGTCTATGATATATACATTTATATACCTGTATATACACATGTGCATTTATGTCTATAATATGTATAATGTAAACATAGATGGCCTGAAGATACAAAGGAGTTAAACAGGGGTTCTACCTTGTCTGGAGGAGGTAGCATGCCAGATGGCTTAGAGGAGGAGCAACAAAATATTCTTTTTTGTTGTTTGTTTAGTATGAAGAAGATAGGTGTTTGAGGTTTTCTTATTTTGTTTCAGCCCACTCTTACTAACATAAACTGTTGCCTGTATTCTGACTGAATTCTTAATTTTTGCCATGAGCTAGATGGTAGATTTTGTGGATATGTGGGGTGATTTTCTGGGCTTTTGTATTTGTTTGAACTGAATTACAAAGCACTTGTTAGTCAGGTGGTTGGCAGAGTTGTTTTGCAGTGCTATAAAACTGGGACCTCAGTAAGTGCCATGGCTGCTCACTATGTTTCCAGAGTGAAGACAGGTCTCCTCATTTCAGGTGCATTACAGGCAGCATAACTAGAGGTCAGAAAAAGCAGAACATCTCAGTTTTTGGCTGGCCATCAAAAAGGCAGTCTGTTATGTACTAAGGTGCTGGGCTGTGAGCTGGAACCCCACTGGTCGCCATACAAGTGTACCCGGTGGATTTGTGTGTGTGTTTTTTTTTTGTTGTTTTTTTTTTGCTGATGGTTGCTTTATAAAAATAAATGTTTGGCAGAGTACCTATAGTCGTTAACGTTGACCTGAACTTAGAATTCATTTTTTGTCGTATCCAATAAGCAAATATTTACTGCTTCATCAACAGTTTTTGTTCTGCACAGGTGAAAATGTCTGACCAGCAATCCACAAATGCAAACCATATGAGTGTGAGGTATCACGCTTTTCAGTAGGTGATAATTCAGATGTTCTGCCTGGACAAATTACTTTATTGAAAGCAATTAGAGGAACAAAATAATGTTTACACAGGGAATGTTTTGTATTCTTTAAGAGGAATAAATGATAATGATTGTTAGAAAGTATTCTGCAGAATAAATGCATAATTTGTTTTAAGATTTACAGGTCACCACCATTGCAGAGTTGTCTCAAGAACATACATTTGAGAAATGATCATTTTGCAAAATATCGATTCGTTATTTTTAAAAAGTATTTTTGAACGGAAGGGAAGAAAAATAAGTAGAAAAACTACCTCTCACAATATTGCAAAATCTATTTTCTTTTATATAGTACGTTAAGTACATCTATTCCTGTTTATCTGAAATAAAATAGAATTTCAAAGTAATTTCCTTATAGAACTCTGTTCTTCAGTTATTATTTTAGCTGGTTGCTTTTCCAGACACTTCCAAAGTGGGTGGCTGGGAACCTTACTATGCTGTCTGAATATGCTGACATGGTTTTCATAAGCATGAGGGATAAACACACAGTCTGTCTCTCTCTTGAAACAGCTGGTTTTACTATGGGTCTTCTGTTTTTTGTTACTGATAGTGGCTGGTTTTTAATTGATTTTAAATACCATTTTTCATTACCCTACGTTAAAAGAAGAATGGTATCTGAAGACAGGCAGGTCAGCATTGTGATGTGATGCTCTGTGTTGGCTTTCTTTGCTCCTGTTGCCCTCCAGTGCTGCACAGCCTGGTCTCTATTCAGAGTTTGGGTGGGATGATTACCTTCCAAGATCCCTTACAATTTTAGCGACTGTTTTCTCTGATTTGGGATAAGAAATAGCTACTTATTTTCAAGAATGTTTCACAGGTCTCTCACAGTTACCTTTGCTTCTGACTCCACCTAAGTTTTAAGACTGGTGCTTGGGGTGCCCGTTCACATTCACTAATATTTTAGTCAGAAATGAATTAATGAGGCAGTAGATCGTGAATGATTCAGCTGTTCTTGATTTCTTTCCCAGCTCTGCTGTAAACTCTGTGTCATATCCAGTGAATCATTTAGTTTTGCTGTGGCTCACTTACTTGTGTTTCCGTTCAAAGTTAATAATGATGCTTTTCTCCCCTTCATTTTGATTTAAATTACCACTATTTCAGAATGATGTCTGTCTCTATGCACTTTCTTGAAGTGAAAACTTCCCTTTTTCTTGTGATTTCCTGCTTACAGCTCCAGAGTTTGCCATCAACCCCTGTCACTGCCAGGCTCAGAGTGCTCCAGGCAGGTGGTTGGCTGCACCTTCCTGTTCCCAGGTGATGCTGTTTGAGGAAAAGGGGCACTACTCAAATGCTGTCCTTCCAAAATAGGCTTATTTTCTTTTCTGAATTATTGTAGGGTTTGTTTTCATGCACTCTATTGAGGCTTCAGTTCTGATTTTGATTTGTTTTCTCCCTCTATTTTAGATAAAAAATGACTTCCACAAAGATGAGTTTTGAGTTTGTACAGACAGAAGTCTCTGTTAAAGAAATATTGAGCAAACAAATTCTACTTTTACCATTTTGAAGGCTTTCCACGGAACAAAAGACACAAAGAGGATGGAGGTGGAAGCAAAGTGATACAACAGAAATTCAAATCTTTCAAAAACTCTTTTTTGCCAAAAAGAGTGACTTTCATTTTATAGTCTTCCCACTCCCTTCATAGGCCTGTGATGTATCAGTTCATGAGGCCAGAGAGCTGTCATGAGGAGAGATGAATTCCAGACTTACTTTTCAATTGAATATCTAGCTAAACTTGCATCTGGTAGGTGGAAAAAGAAATCCTTTAGCAGTAGCAATACTGAGGTTTGCCTCCTCTAGTTAAATTAAAGCAAAGTTGTCGTGTTAGCTGCCATCAACAGTGTGTTATAAACATAGCTTGAATATAATGCTTAGATTATAGCAAATAAACACAGGGAATATTCTGACTGGTTATCACAAATAGTGGATCCTTAGTGATCTTTGCAATGTTAGAAACATTTGACACTATTCTGAAGCCTTTGGCATACCATGTTTGTTGTGATTGAAAATAATGAAGTAGCTTTTTGCTGTTTTTTCTACAGTGTGTATTTAAGTAAACTTCTGTGGCTCTTGAAATACTGACATTGCTAGAGGTGCCCAAAGCTAATACCCACTGTTGTTCTCTAGCTAAATATGTGCTTTGCCTCTTCACAAGAGAAAATGTTGAATCTTGCTAAGTTTATACTATTTTAAAAATGTATATACCTGATTTTGTTTGTCTGTTTGGTGTTTCCTTACCAAAACACTCAGGGGAGGGTTGTATGTTACAGTACAAGCCACCAGCTGAAGGACAGAATAATTATTTAGTCTTTTTTGCATTATCTCCTTTCCACATATGAAAGTTAAAAGATATGCCAAAGTTGTTTACTGGCAATCCATCCCATAAATCTGATCCTGCACAACTTCTGTGTTCGTAAGCAAGCAAGCCAGAGTGTGTAAGTGTGAACGTATGCATGCATACACATGGGGAACAGAAATTTGATTAAAAACCGAGTGAATGATGAGATAAATAAGTTGTGAATCTAGTTACTAAGCACAAATCCTGCATATGAAAGTCAGAGGTTCCTACTGATTGCACCCATGTGTGTTTGTAAAGGATCAAGCATAGACCATCCACCAGTCTGAGTTTTTGCACTTCTGCAAACAACTAGTATATACTATTATCTGTTCCAATGAAACTATTGGGCAGCACTGATGTTATATTAAATGCATAGATTTCTATTTAATGTAATTATCTGAGAAGGAGACTCAATAAAATAAGAACAACAAAAAAATCCAAGCCGTAATGAGTTAGATCTTGTAAGACATGTGCAGATCAGAATGGAATTGGGAGGGGCATGGATGTTTCTCAGTAAGGTTGGTTTGAAGGCAGTATGGAAGCAGATAAATTCATTTGCCTGTCTGTAGCAAATAAGAATGGTGATTTTTAAAAAGTTCACTGATATGTCATAAATATGCATACAATACTAAAAGCTTAGATGTTTGAAATGGCTGCTGGCTTAATTATACAGTTATAGATCCTTTAATAAAAGCCAGAGACAAGAGGACTGAGAGATGGTGAGAGGATAGGATTTACGTGAGTGGTCCTGTACAGGTTGTGAACCTCTGCAAGGTACTCTGCTACCTTTGTGGATTTCTTGTTGTTGGGTGCTTTTTTATGTGTTTTGTTTTGTCTTTTCTTTGAAATCTAGAGAGACAAAACTTAGGAGTCAGTGGTGACGTCTTGCATTTTGTGAAGTATTTTGCCATAGCCCTGGTGCTTGACAAATAATATCAAATTTTTCTCATGGTAATATGGAAAATACCAATGTATAGAGGGAGAGAATTCTAGCTGCTCTTTTAGGGCAGATTGTGTCCTGGATTTTGCTGTCTTTTGATTTTTAGAATAGCCTAGAATGCTAAAATCTAAACTGTTCCAAGCTCTCACTCCTTAAAATGCGTCCCAGATAAGAAAATTGGTTAAAAAATACTGATCTTCAGATTTCGGCTCCCATTTCAAGGAATGTTTGAAGTAAACGGCTTTTGAAATAATGCCATAATCTGAATAGCTTCCTGATTTGGCCCTAGTTTATTCATCCATCTAATTCTGTGAAGAGATGGGAGGGTCCTGCACATACATTATCCCTCCAGCACTGGAGGAGGGGGAAAGGAACAGTGAAATGAGAGTTCCTGGAATTGTAAGCAGTGTGGGGGTGGACAGAGAGTGGTGCTTCAGTTCTTAATTACAATTCATTAAAAATTAAGCTTCACCCTGAGAGCAAGTGATGTGATGAGTCCTTTTTGACTTCTAAAATAGGGCAGGAAAAACTTGCACACAGGAGCGAATCTTTGCAAGACTGAAGGTCATATTTTCTTCAAATACTATGAACATGGCTGCAGCTGCTGTAAGGCTGAAGTTCCGCCAAAATTCCATCAATGTATGAGTTTTCAGCTGCTTGCCTGATTGCTTGCAGCAATCTTGCATCTGCTTGATAATGCCATGATGAAGTGTGAGCCTGGAGAAATCTGCAGAATGTGTATTATTGTGTTTTTGCATGCAAAAGGATGCTGTAGGTTCTGAGCTGAAAAGCGATACTCAAAGCAAGGTTCCTCAGAAGCATAGTCTCAGGCTGGATATCCAATTGTGAGTGGAAAAATACAGCATCACTTGCCTGTTACATAATATCACTGATGTATTTATTTCTGAAATGATCATTAGCAACACTAGCGGGCCATGTTAAGTAAATTATGGATATGGAGATTTAATTTTTTTTAACATCCCAGTTATTGGCAGTAATCAAATACCACGACTTCTTAGGTGAATATAAATATGACATGAGAAAACAGCTGTGGGCTTTATTGTTACCTGTTGAGGTTTTCTTCAGCCACAAAGAATGTCTGAAAATCCAAATTTTCTCCTGCACTGTCTATTGGTGCTTCTGTATGTGACAGTTTTCAATGTCTAAGTAGGTGCAGTTTAGATTGTGGTCCTCCAAAGCCACTTTCTTCCACCTTAACCTCTGATACACCATGAAACTGTGCAGAGATCTCCATTAATATCTATGTCTCATGAATACATACAGAAGAGCTTACTAGCCTCATCAGTAAGGGTGTGGCAGGGCATATTGCTCCTTTAGTGTTTGACTCAGAATTCCCACAACTCCTTTAGAGCTACACGGCTTGCAGACACCCATGTGCTGTGTCTTGCTGTACTCTCAAGCTGCCACCTTGCACAAATTCTACATGTAGTGAACGTACGGGGTTGGACAACAAAGACTTGATGTGATCACTTTATCTGGGAAGTCCTAGTTATCCAGTAAGAAGAAAATTAGGTAGCAGGAACTATTGTCTGGATGTTGGAGGATACTGAGGCAGTAGCAAGAGAAAATGCATGAACATCCTGAACAACAATGAAACATATTCAAAGAAAATAGAGTAGCTGGCAAATGGAAAGATGCAAGCTGCCAAAAGGGAAGTAAAACAGTATTTTCACCATCTCAGTTGTGTTTTTTTATTAATAGATATGTATTTTTAGTCACCAGATGCCTGCTGGGTTGTTAATGCTAACTGGATAATCTGAAGACTATTCTGGCTTGTTCCAATTTAGCCTGTCTTCCAGTGCCTTACAGGGGCTATTGCAGCAAAAATGAGATTAGCTTGGAAGAAAGAAATTCTGTCTGCATCCTTGCCTGGATCTGCACGTATGTGCATCTTGTACGTGCCATTGACTGTTTAAGGAAGATGGCACAGGATCTGTTGAACAGCTTTGGTACTAATGAAGCATTTTCCTAACTAAAAGATGGCTAATTCAATCCAACAGGCTATTGAAGCCAAAATTTTTCACTTGCTAACATTCCAGAGAAACTGGGATTGTGTGCTTTTGTTTCCCTGTCTCCCAGTGTTTCTCATCTTTTGCTCAGGTTTTAATTGAGTCCAAACCATCACACGTCATCTGCTTTTTCTGAGTGCATTCAGTCTAAATTCAGTGATACCAGAAAGAAACTGAGCACTGAAGCAATGCAAAAGACGCTCCTATAACAAATAGATACAGATTCAAATTGAACTGACTTGGAATTTCAGTTGGAATGAGTACTTTTAACCCAGACTTAGCTGTTTAGGAGAGAGTTTGGATATTTATGTATCTATGTGTTCATATATATATATACACGTACATAACATTAATCTCATATCAGATTGGTTTTGTTGGTAAGTGTAATTGGAGAAAGCAGTGATACGCTTGCTGGAGTTTAAGTGGAAGCTTCTACTTGTGGAATTATATTGTATGTTGATATAAAAAGTTAAAATCTGTACATAAATATTGGATTCTTAAGTGTGTACCTGCTAATTCAATGCTTGATGAAGTAGCATTTCATGATTTATACTTCTACAGTCTTGAGGCAATCCAAGTTGCATTTCTGCTATGTAAAAGATTTAAACAAAGATTTTATTTTTTTAAATTTCAATATTTCCTGAAAAGACTTGTCTTGCCTGTTTCATGGGCATACTTTCTTTGGGCACTCTGCCTTGTCTGTTAGATTTCTTCCTCATTTTTTCTCCTCCATCCTGTTTTATGTTGCTTTTCAAATTTGCTACCATAAGTCATATAAATCTGAGGAAATCATGCATTGTCATCTGACTTTTTTTCTCTTTCATTTCCTGTGCCTCTCATTCCACCCTCATTTCTGTTATCCTTGGCCAGAACTTGCACAAATAAACCTATCTCTGCCTTGTGAAAATTTACATAGGCAGACAGTTGGGCAGATGGCCTGTAGAGGAAATCATCTTCACGTTTCCTTGGGAATAGCTGAGAAGCAAATGTATCTTTGTTAGGGCAGGCATTTATCTTGCTTTGCCCAGTGCATGGGCTATGTGATAAATAGCTGTGAAGGACCACTGTCTGAACCCACTCTCCTTGATCTTTAAAGCCTCAAATATTTAAGTGTGTCTGTATTGGAGAATTTCATGCTCCCCTATGACTTGAGCAACATTACTTGAGAGCTGCTTGCTAAACAACATGGCTGGAAAAGGAGGGAGAGAAATGCTGTGCTCCACAAGTGTTTGTGTCTGAACTTTTTGCCACAAACTCAAAATGGGATCCTGCTGGAGGAATCATCTCCTTTGAACTTCTGACAAAGATTACTGCAGTATTTTGAAGCCAGCTTCTTTATCAGATGATTTATCTTTTTGTTGTCCTTTTCTTCACTTCCAAGAGTAGCAGTTGTGCTCTCCAGAGGGGATATTACTAGGATTTTTGCTACTGCCGCCAAAAATGTTCTGGCACAAAATTGTTGTCTGAGTCAGCTTTGTAACGTGACAAATTCTGAGACAGCTGCAGCAATGCTATGTTAGCTGCCTACTGGGCAGCTTCAGAACAGACGATAAATCTCCTACTAGTTATGAAATGTCATTAAAATAGCTCAACACAATGGTTGGCTGTGAAATATTGTGCTTATTTTTCTGGTTAACAGGTTGAAGGATTTACAAGTGATGTAAGTGAGATCAGTTATTTGGTAGTAGCTATGTGTGTTCTCTGTATTTTAGCACTAAATAAGAATCAGATCCATCAAAAGAGGATGAGGGACTTTTTGTTACCTTTTATTACTCAGTTATCTGTTAATTGCTTATACCGCAGGCTCATATTCCGTTGATCACAGCTGTCGCTTCTGTGTATTTCTCTCCAGTTTCATAGCACTAGAGCAGTGAATATGATGAGTTTTCTGATTGAGAGATTGTAAAATGATGTCAGGTTGCCAACGGAGGTGTTCAGTGTTGCGTTTACAAAACTGGACGTCTGTTGCTATAGTCTTGTAAATCTGGAGGCATTATTAATGCTACAGTCTGTAACTTAAAGTTGTAGTTTAATTGGCCTTTTCTTTACCAAGCTAATATCTTCAATCAACCAGAGCCTGCAGTCCTACTTTCTGTCTCATTATGTTCTGTTCCTGTGCCCCAGCCTACATTTAATTTGCACAGGAGTGGAAATGAAGTTGTCAGTGCCATCTTGCAGCTACTCTCCTCCCCCTTGCTTTAGCTGTATTAGACACCAACGGTGCTGATTTGTTGAACTTCAAGCTGTTTTGTTTAGCGGTGGCAAGCTGACTGCTTTGCAACCACCGGACTGGTACAGTGAGACACAAAACGCATGTGATATTGCCCAAGGTAGGAGATACGATTTCAATTTCAACTGTATACTGAATTAATACAAGTAGTAAAACAGCTAACAAGGATAAATGCTTGGGTTAGCACTTAATTGATTCATCAGTGCAAGAAAACTAAGAAAGATGTTTTCTGCTTATAAGATTATTTTCTTCCAAAGATGCTTTTATTGATAAATGCTTTCTACAATTGTGTATAGTTTGTGTTGTCTAAACCAATTAATTACGGCATGGAAAGGTCTGAAGGATGAGGCTGGATCTTAATATTTCTTAGAGGGAGAGGAGAAGCTGTTACAAATTTCATTCCTGTTCTTTCCTGGTGTGAGAAATAATGCATTTCACAAAATATGAGATCAAATGGTAAGTATTTGCGGCATGCAAATTTATTGTTTCTGTATTAACCTTTGTTTTACCCTTTTTTATGTGAAAGTAATGGTCAGTTTGTTCTATCTCACTGTTTGTGTTATAGATTGGGGTTTCTGTAGCACAGGAATTTATACTGTTAGAAACCTTTTTTTTCTGAATATTATTGGAGGGAGAGATTGACTACTTCATTTCCTCCCCTCTATTACACTTATTTATCAGGCAAATATTTTTTTACAATTTAAAAAAAAAGGGGGGGGGAAGGGGCAGAATATAAGGCCTGCAAAATTCCTCTAGCTGTTAATGAATAGGAAAATAATCTGAGTGTTTTCAAGAATTTTAAAATTGTAGTTGCAATAGTCCTCAGGAATATTTTTTTTTTATTCACACTCAAATAGGGACATAGTAGGTGGGCATGGTGGAGGTGGGCTGATGGTTGGACTTGATCTTACAGATCTTTTCCAGCTTTAATGATCGAATGATTCTGTGCCCTGTTCAGGCTGACTAGTGTATCTAGTAAGTTAATTCATACCAAATCAAGCAGATTACTCTCCGTAAGCTTTTTTACAGTTTATATTTAGTGTATAACACTATAGTATCATGCATGCCCACAGTTAAAGTTCTCTTGCTCAAAGCTGGATAGGATCAGTTAAAATTACTTAATTGAGCAGAGAATAAAGGATAGAATGCCCACAAGAAATTATAACCTCAAATTGTTCTGGCAGCAATAATTGGTGGTGGGATTTAATACTACCACCAAATTGAGTTGCTGTGTTCTTTCTACTATTTATGCCTGGAAGCGAAGTACAGGGATCTGTAGGTGCTGTAATGGTAACAAAAGCTCAGTGGCTTTTTTCCTCTTTTCTGGATGCATTTATACAATGCAAGAATGTCTGTGTATATAATAAAAACATTAGAAAATATTAAAAAAATAAATAGATGATAGCATGCTACTGTACATTCTTTAGGTCACTGAATATGCGCAGACTCTTTCTAGTGTTTCAGTGCTTCACATGCATCTGGTGCTGAGGTCTCTGAAGGAGCTAACAGAACGTGAAAGATGCAGAGAAGAGTTGCAGTGATGGTTTATTAACTTGTTGTCACTCCTGAAAGATTTAAAGAAGTTTCTTCTTGATTGTGGCAGGATATAGCTACTTTAGGGGTTACTAAATGTGGTAGGCAAATAATTCATGTATTAATTGTGTTTTGGATACTTTATCTTCTCAGTAGCTTTATATAAAGGAGCTGTGTTTGTATTTCTGCCTGCCAGCCAGCCTTGCTGTAAACCACCTGCATTCAAGGAGGAACATAATAGCATTAACTCTTAATATAAAATTAAAATTAATAGATTAAATTGTGGATTTTTAACTAGTAATTCTGTGTTTCTGTGAATTGCATCTTTTGAGACCTGCTCATCAAGTACCGAATCTATTAGATATAAGACCTGTGCTGCTTTTTTCAGAATGAGTATACTGACAGCCTATAATATTAGGTGTATAGAGCAAACTGGATGTATAGATGTCATGGTTTTGTGATTTTCGGTTATTGGTACTCCACATCATAACATCATGTAGTGAATGTACCTGGTTCTCAGAAGAGAAGGACTACTACATTCCCCACGGCACTTTGCTCCTCTGTTACCATTTTCCAGCCAGAGGGAAAAGATAAAAGCTCGCAGTATAAAAACTTGCAGATCACGAGACCTCGTTCCTTTTTCCGCCGTCTCTCATCTTGGCAGCACCTCGCTCTCCAGCTGTCTTATCGTCGGTAGTAGAGTAAGGCCTACCTTGATTTTGGGACATTCTCTCTCTCTCTGTATTGGATTTACCAGCTTAAATTGTAATTATATTGTATTATAGTATATTGTTTTGCATTCCGATATTTTATTTAGTAAATTAGTTTTGCTTCTCCTCAGATTGTTGCCGCTGTTCTTTGCTCTCAGGGCCATCTCCCTACCCTTTTCCCCTTTCCCCTTTTCCCGGGACGTGGGCCCTTGGGTCCCCCGTCCCCTTTGTCACGGAATCGGGCCTAACGCCTGTAAACCATTGACAATAGAGCATGCTTTCAAATGTCACTTTATATAGAGCACTGTGGCTTGTGGAAATGGAGGGGGAAAGCAGTGGCTCTGAGTATAATTCGTAGTTTACCTTATTGTCCACCACTTGTGTTGGTGGCTGTGGGCCTACAAGGACCATGTCTCCACAGAAACCTCTTGCTTTATAGTTGTGAACCTCATGTCTTCTCTTCTCTTTACTCCTCTGTTCTTAGTTAGCAAGATACATATTTAGATATAGGTATATAGAGATATCAATCTATGTATATATTTATATTTTATATCTATAGGTTTATTCCACTAATACTCTCCACTCTGATTGTAAGAACTCAAGCCAAGAGTTTTCAGCTATTTTAAGCTCCTTTTGAACCAACTTAATACATTGCAGAGTTTAGCAGAAAAAGCTGTCTCAGATATTAGGCAATGACTTCGGTTTGAATCACAGAAATGGAATGTTGTTTTGCTTATGTTAAGCTAAGATGAAATAATTGTACAGGTGTTGTGCTAGCAGGTACAGTGCCCCTAACATTCCTAACTGAACTCAGTCCTAACCAGAATGCTTTAGTGGGAAGCTGTGGTTGCCCACTTGAGAAGCCCATTGCATGTCTGTTCTTCATCACAGTTCCCTGGCACTCTGCTTCAATGAAACACTGTGGAATTACCATACAAAGTTGAAAGTAATTTACCTTTCTATCTTATTTGCATTGGGAAGTGCTGTGCTATAGAACTGAGCAGTTTACTGTTGTGTGCTGGCAGTAAGGTCAAGAGGATTCACAGCACATGCGCTCCTCTCAGTTCCACATCATCGCCAGGTAGAAATACATTCAGATCAACTGTACATGCTAACAGACCAGGGACTCCTGCAAATGCACTGTACATTCTCAAGTCTATCCCCTTTCTGTTCTAGAAGACTAAATTAGAAGAATAAAGAGGAAATAAGATTATATGTATGTAATAATATATATAAAATGAAGACATCGATTTCTTTATGAAAGGAAATTCTGAGAATACCATCAATGTTTCATAGCCTGACCTTGTATCTCTGCATCACAAATATGTCAAAATGATAAATGCAATAATGAATAACTTTCAGGTTGCCTACCTTGGAATAATGCATAAGGTTTGAGTTAAAATTGCATTTCGTATTTCTTTCACTTTTATTCAGTGCATTATTTGACATACTTGAGTTCCTTGGAGAAAGTCACACACACTAGTAATAGCTTCTTGATAATTAATATTTTCACATTACCAAGTTGATTTTTTTCCCTATATAACTAGTAAAATCCTTTTATTTCCATTATATATCTATTTTTAGCCTACAATACTTTGTCATTTTCTAGAAATGATTCATAAAATATCTAAAGCATATTACTGAGTAATTCCTGTACAACTTTAAGGAAATTGCAAATGATCCAAATGAACTATAAAATCACACAATGCTTTGTTTCCAGAACTTTCTAATAGTATTTTATATAAAGACTTGAAAATATTCATTATTGCAGATCTTTCCCAGAAGAAAAGGAAGTTTGCTTTAGTGTGGGTGATGTTTGCTGTATCACTATGGAATGCTGTCTAATTGCAGTTTGCCATTACTTCACAAAAGCGTTGCCTACCCGGCTGCAACCTGTGACGTGATTACTGAGTAAGGATAAAAAGCATTGGAGAGGCCTGAGTGGGTGAAAGAAAAGTAATTTCTGTCAGTGAATACCTGTTCAAGTATTCATTGCTATTAGGTTAAGAAATCTTGAAAGCAGAATTTGCACTGTGCCCATTGCCTACAAGAATATTGAATCATAGAATCATAGAATGGCCTGGGTTGAAAAGGACCTCAAAGATCATCGAGTTTCAACCCCCCTGCTGAGTGCAGGATCGCCAACCACTAGACCAGGCAGCCCAGAGCCACATCCAGCCTTGCCTTGAATACCTCCAGGTACAGGGCATCCACAACCTCCTTGGACAACCTGTTCCAGTGCGTCACCACCCTCTGTGTGAAAAACTTCCTCCTAATATCTAACCTAAATCTCCCCTGTCTCAGTTTAAAACCATTCCCCCTTGTTCTGTCACTGTCCATCCTCATAAACAATAGTTCCCCCTCCTGTTTATATGCTCCCTTCAAGTACTGGAAGGCCACAATGAGGTCCCCCCAGAGCCTTCTCTTCTTCAAACTAAACAAGCCCAGTTCCCTCAACCTTTCCTCTTAGGAGAGGTGATCCAGCCCTCTGATCATCTTAGTTGCCCTCCTCTGAACTTGTTCCAAGAGCTCCATGTCTTTCTTGTGCTGGGGCCCCCAGGGCTGGACACAGTACTCCAGATGGGGCCTCACAAGAGCTGAGTAGAGGGGGACAATCACCTCCCTCTCCCTGCTGGCCACTCCTCTTTTAATGCAGCCCAGAACATAGTTGGCCTTCTGGGCTGCAAGCACACACTGCTGGCTCATGTCCAGCTTCTTGTCCACCAGGACCCCCAAGTCCCTCTCCGTAGGGCTGCTCTCAAGGATTTCTTCCCCCAGGTTGTATAAATACCTGGGATTGCCCTGGCCCAAGTGCAGCACCTTGCATTTGGCCTTGTTGAACCTCATTAGGTTCATTGCATCCTTTTGTACTCAGCAGTAAAGTCCCCTTTGCTCTTCTGAGAAATGGTTTGGGCTTATCCCCAGACTCAAACACCGTATCTCATTTTCACAGCATTTTGGAAAGTTCTTTAAGGTCATTACAGTCATTAAAAAATGAAGCGTTACAACAACAGTTGCTATTCTTTATTTGGGATATATTGAAATCTGAAAAGCACATTTCATTTCTACTGAGAAACTGTTCCATACATCAATGAAACTATTTCTGTTTTGGTTGTGTAGCATTTGGTTTGGGTTTTCTTAATAGTTCCCAGGGTATTGTCTTATCTATTATCAGCTGGACATAAGGGGGCAGAAATGTCCTAGTGAGAGTGATGGGGCACTGCAGCAGGATACCTGCTCTTAAAATCAAAGCTAGCCCTGCTTTGAGCAGGGAGTCTGGTTGGATCCCTCAAATTAAAATTCTGTATCAATTTGTAGAAAAACTTGCAGGCTCAGTTTGCTGAAAAATCAGAAATCATTTTTACATCTAACTTTTTTGATTTTATAAAATTCTTAAGTGGCAGTTGGGTGGCATTTTTTGGTTGTTTTTCTTTAAGAACTTATTTGAGGTTTCTCGTCTGTGGGGAAGTAACTTGACTTAATTTGAAGACAGGGCAGCAAAGCAAAAGCAGGCCAGCAGCATGCGATGGATGGTAAAGGTCAGGCAAGGTAAGCTCTGGTTGCTGGGACTGCTTCAGTGTTTGGGAGCTTTCTGCTAGGGTCAGCAATTAGCAACGTTGGAGACATCTATAAAGTGAAGCAGCTGGGAAGGGGCACCAGAACTTCAGAGCTGTACAAAAACTCAGGAATAATGCTAGGAATAGAGCCTCCTCTTCCTGCTTGTACTCCCTCCTCCCTCTGCTGGTGCTTCCACCTCCTCCTGAGCCCCACAGAAAATCTCTTCTCTCTCTGCTGCCCTCAGCCCTGTGCTGGGGAGAGGGCTTCTTGGGTGTGATGGGAAATGGAAAAATCTCAGTTGCTTCAACCAGAAGAGAAGAATAAGTAATTAAGCTTTCATTTTATGCTGAGGTACGTTTAAATTGCATGACAATTTCTTTATTATACCGGGATCTGAACATTGCACAAATAATTTACAAAGTCTCTTACTTCTGTGAAAACTGCATAGCTTTGGAGTCTGCCTGATCCGGGGTGGTGACTCAAGTCTGTAGAATCAACTGCTGAAGGGTCAGTGCTGTGTTTTGATGGTCCTTACATATAAAGGATAATAACCAAGAAAATGGATTTGATTTTGTTGACTTCTGAACTTTTTTTCCACACTGAGATATTTCAGGCTTAAAAATAAAAGTGGAGGAAGCGTAAATGGTGTGGATGCTGCCTTCTGCTGCCTCTCTTAACTTGCTCTGAAGTTGGGCAAAGATCTTGACTGTCCCTGAGGCAATCTGGAGCAGCTTCATGCTTCCTCCTGGAGGAGAAATGCAAGCAGCAGTCTGTGCTGGATTAAAAAATAAAAATTAAGTCAGTGAGTCCAAGGGCTGCTGGTACTGGCTACATCTCCTCCCAGTGCTGCTACCTCTGAGCTGCAGCACGGATGGGGGCAGGTGGAACTGCATGTAACAGCACAAATGTAGATCTTGGGTCTCTGTCATCTGTCTCTCCTCTGATCCTTGCTTCACCAGCACAAGGAGAAGGCAGATGCTTGTGATGTAAGAAACAGAAATATTTAGGGCACTAATTTGGATTTTTTTTCTCTTTTTGCTATGTGTGATAATGGTTACAACCCCACTTTTAAACTTCACTGAGCTATTTAGATCTCTGCACTTCTCTTATATTTCCTTCTAAGTTGTCCATTGCAGTATACCAAATTTGAAAGTACAAAGTTCTGAAGGGCTTCAATAATTTATGAAGAACTCCAACTGAATCCAGTTAAAAGTAGCAGTCCTCCCGAAGTGATGAGATTTGAATTCTCTTGAGATCACTTGAAACTGAGAATGAAAAATAAAGGAAAATGATTTTTATTTAAGGCAACTTTTTTCATTTTTGGTGCTGTTCATGATAAATAATGATTAAGCTACAAACTAAAATTCTCTTCAGTACCCAAACTAAGCCCGAAATATTTCATCACAGACATCCTGATGCACTTTTCTGTAGATTTGATACACAAGGATTTATTTTTTTTTATTGCAGAGCACAGATGTAATATTATGCTTCCTTTCTTCTAGCATCTTTTAGTCTGTGCAGAACTGTTCTGTTTGCTTTTCTTTGAAGTTTTGATTGCATCAATGCATCAACTATATTTTGCATCCCAAAAAAATGTTTTGTTTTCATTTGCTCTAGTGCTTTTATGCTGGCCTGCAAGTCATTTAATTTTACTGTATTTCAGGTGCTCTATCTAGAGCTGGTTTTGCATCCATGGCAAGCCAAATCCATGACCCTTTTCGGTGCAGCAATGCTGTTTAAGCTCCAGCACTTTTGTTTCCTCTGGTGATGCCAGTACAGCTGGGCAGGTTTGAGGGGCAGTTGGGGTGAAAGGAGAGAGCAGCAGTGGAGGGTAACTGTAGGCACAATTTTGGCTAACCTGCTTCTTCACTGCATTCTTCTGTGAATTTAGTTCAGATCAATTAGTGAGAAGTTCTACAAAAGGCCACCTGAATACATGGCTGATTGGCAAAAGCACTCTGCACCTAGAGCTGCCATCATAGCTGTCGTGACTCAATTTAAAAAATGACTTTTTGCATTGAATGCTAAAGCCTTTTAGAGCTTTAGTCACTTCTGTTGCTGCATTGCCTAGATGCTGAACTTTAGAAAAACGCTTTGTGTCCTATGGGCTTTTTCCTGAACTATCTTGAATTTGTTCAGCTCTCACTAATTTCAGTGTGAGCCGTACAGGAGAATACAGTGAGTGATGTGCAGTTTTTCACGTACATACAGAAATTTCTTTGGTATACAGGATTCAGTGTTTAAATTCTGATAGAAGTGACCAGGTAACATGTTCTGAAGTGATGAGTTTATTTCCTTTTCTTATTTTGAGTTTCAGATGCAAGGTATAATGAGGTGGGTGTTTTCACAGATGTTTTCTTGGCTTATCTTTTTCCAGGTTGTGAAAACAAAGAGGTTTGCATTAAGCAAGCAGCTCTCTAGAGCACAGGATGCTTTATTAATGACATACTAGTAGCTTGAAAATCCTTTAATGCTTCAATTTCTCTAGGAATAATGCCTCCTATTTCTTTCCATGAAAGCTACAACAGATACAGAGAACTCAGTATTTGATAGACCAAATTCTTAGCTACAAAGTTAGCTACAAAATACTATTTTTCAAGTTAGTTACAGAATCACAGAATTGTAGGGGTTGGAAGGGTCTTCTGGAGCTCATTTAGTCTTACTCTCCTGCTAAAGCAGGTTCCCTACAGCGAGTAGCACAAGAAAGTGTCCAGGTGGGTTTTGAATATCTCAAGAGAAGGAGACACCTCCACCTCTCTGGGCAGCCTGTTCCAGTGCTCTGGCACTCACAGTAAAAAAAGTTATAGTGGAAATGTTAAGCTGTGGCCTTGAACCAGTGATGGAGCACCTGGTGGGAAGGCAGGGCCAACTCAGAGGAGCTCAGGTAAAAGCAATGCACCTGAGTGACCAGAAGGGGTGGAGCCAGGATCCACCCCTTCCCAGGCCTTATTTCAGGGTAGGTGGTGGAGGCAAGTGTGTCTTTTGCTGGAGATCCCTGCCTACCTGAGGCCTTCCAAATGTAAACAGCTCTTTTACTTCATTTCTGCACTTGTAGCTGCTGCGTTTGGGCTTGTTCTCATTTGCTGTAGCCTAAGACATTGCCACCCTGCTATTATTGGAGTACTTTCCATCCCATTATAGCATTGCGCTTCTGTGGAATTTCCTGTGTTCCAGTTTGTGCCCATTGCCCCTTGTTTCATCGCTGTGCACCACAGAAAAGAGTCTTGCCCTGTCTGCTTGACTCTTACACTTTAGATATAGTCACCACCTTTAGCTATGCATTGTCACTATTTTGTTCCACGTGGAGGAATTCAGTGACACTTTTGCTTCATATGCACTTCAATGTCAGTTGCCATTCTGTCAGACTTCCACTCTGCTGCCATGTGTTGCATGGCAGTGAAAGTAACAGAATATACCCAGAGAGGTGCTGGAAGCCCTGTCTGTGGAGGCACTCAAGGTCAGGCTGAACCAGGCTCTGAGCAACCTGATCTAGCTATGGATGTCCCAGTTCATTGTAGAGGAGTTGGACTAGGTGACCTTTAAAGGTCCCTTCAAACTTTGAGGATTCCATGATTCTCTGTTTGCTGATGGTTCAGCCTCTGCTGCCATACCACCAACATGCATCTCTGGTGTAGCGGGCCAACATAATAAATAAGGAGATTTTACTTTCAGTAATTTTCAGTACTTTGTAGACTACTTTCGTGATATGAACGTATCTTGTTAGAAGGTGCTCTTTTTTTAGTAGGTTTTGTTTTGGTAACTGGAGTTGTGTGGTAGGAGGAAATCTAATTTTTTTGGCTTTCTTTTTAGTAGTACATTTAAAAATGTGATCACTGATTTAAAATAAGCACCTCACTTCTTTTAGTTATATCAGTCAACAGTTCATAGAAATCATCGGTTACGGATAGATAACAGAATTTGATAATTAGTTGATATTTAATGTATAAAGCTGATTGTTATAAATTAGACCGCATCAAATCAAATCATAGAAAAATATTTATTAATTCGAGTAAGCAAAAACACAAGCAAAACGCTGCGCTGGGCGGCTGGGAAGTCACAACTTCCGCAACAGCACGCAATCTGAGCGGGGTTTGAGTCCCGCCTTTTATACAGTCCTTAGTTCCTGTATACGTGACCTTCCAGTGTATGTGGGCCGTTGCTAGGGGGTCGGTGTCTGGGATAAGGTTCGTAGTTATCTTCACCGCTTCCAGCGGTTCCGTTGTTGTAACATTGTTTATGTTTCCTGATGTCCTGACAAGGGGGCTTCTTACAAAGCAGTCCTCGATTTGCCTAACAATTATCACCATATCAGGATGTTTGCCCGCAGCCTGTACACCCAACGGCCAGGTCGTTAGCACTTCCCTTTACAATGAACAAACGACTTTACGTCTTATCACACTGATGATACACAAGAGTAAGTGAAAACAAGCAGTGTTTTTCAAGCAGTCTTTCAGTGTGTAACCTCTAGCATGGAACCTGTATTTAAATACTCCTTTCTAATGCACTAGGTTGCTGCCATACCCGCATTAGTAAATGTTACTCTGAAGCTATGAGACTTGCATGCCTGTCCACTAATATCTTTAGAAAGGTTTAGCAGAATCTTTTCATTTCTTGTTTTCCTAGGTTTGGGTTTTTTTTTTTTTTGTCACTATATGCAGCTACAGCTGTGTATCTGGAAATGCTCTTTACAAGGAGTACGGGTATCTTTTTGGGTATCTGTATGGGTATCTTTTTTTAAATAGCGTCAAGAAAATTATTTGTTGTTTGAAATGTATCCAGTAACATCTGTTTCTAAATCCAGAATGTGCGAAGCTCAATGTGATGAGTGGAAATACTTGCTCCTACTACAGTCTACCTAGAAAAAGCTGCTGTGTATGTTACTGTTTTCCAGGATATTTTAAGTCTCACACTCTCTCTTTTCCTGCATTTGTCCTCTAATTACAGGTTTATTAGTGTCAGAGCTCAGTACTGGAAACAATGACTCTAGTAGCCTCGAAAGGGGGAGGTGGTATTTATAGTATCCATATTATGCCTTGTAGAGCATTCAATAGATTAGCTGTAATGAGTCATCCTGTCTGATATAAACATGGTGAAATGAATTAATGAGAGAACATAAAAATACAAAGTCGCTAACACATCTTTAGGTAGTAACAAAATAAAATAATACCTGAAAACTTTCTGATGGTATTGTCTTAAACACTCCCAGATGACTTCTCTTTTTCAGCCTCTCAAGGGATCTTCAAGCCTTCCTTTGAAACTTGAGATCTTGTTCACTTTGTTGTGACATCAGAGACATGGCAATGGTGTATCCAGTACTGGAGTAGGAGAGTCGCACATAAAGCTTTGTAGATAAAACGAGACAGTAAAAATAGAGTAAAAGTGCCTAGGCATTCTTTATTCCCTTTTAGTTAGATTCTGGCAGAAATCTATGACCCCTGCTGCTTTTACATGAAACGCTTGGACACTTAGCAATTGAAAAAAAAAAAAAAAGAGGTTGGAAGTGGGAAGAAAGACCTTAGGGGATTATGGATTTTTTGCATTTATGTGCTAAATTTAAGGACGTGTGAATGCTTAATAGAGGCTCCCTTTTGTTACCTGTAAACGTTTGAGTCTGGCACCCATGTGCAAAGACTATGAATAAATCAAGATGAAATAGTTTTGTGAATGCTTAGGTTTTATAGCTGATGAAAAGAGAATCCTTGAAAGAAATTCTGACTCTACAATAAAATGGTGGATACTTAGCTTCTAAAGGACAGGGCCATTGAAATGTCAATTGAGCAGTCAAACAAAACAAGAAGGAAAATAGGCTAAAATTTATTAGAAAAGGAATTGAGAAAACTAGGTAATCTCTACAGTGTTATCAATTGCTTTGTTCCTTCTGTCCTTCTGTTTAGGGCAAGTTTTTAGGTAGTAGTGGGAGTGAGAAACTTGTCCTTATGTTAACCTTCAAAGAGCTGTAGAGCTGTTTGCAAAATGGAAACAAACTCATTATTGATGATTAGAAATCTTACAAATTAAGGTTTTCCTTTCTTGTTTTCCTTTTCAAGGAAAGTGATTGTAATTCTTTGATTACTTTGAGAAAGTTTTGACTGCTCTGAAGAGCAAACAGTCTGTGGCAATGACTGGAGGTGTGTATGTGTCTGGTTCCATGCACATCTGCCTGGTTAGACTTGCACGAATAATTCTTAGACGAAATAATAAACTAAATGAAGCCATATGTCCACGGGCACTTCTTCCTGTGCAAAATGGCACGTGCTCAGCCTTAGCTCTGCTCTGACACTGCTGAATTGGTACCAGGTTCTGCTGGATACTTGATTTAATCTCGAGTAATACTGAACAGAGAATTGAATAAAGTAGTACCAAGCCTCTGAAGAATACATTTAATCTAAAACTTTAAAATGCTGACCTTGTCAAGGCAATTTTGAGTGGAAGAGAATCTTCTTTCTACTTTACTGCTGTGCTCTGAGAACTGGGTACTTCGCTGCTGCAGAGATGTGCTTTGGGGTACTGCATGCCTCCTTGTTTTTCCTCTTGGCCTTTGGGGACGTCTCAGATTGCTTTGGTCTATCTAATGTGACCACACTCGTAAGGGTATCTGCATGGATAGTTTTTCCAGAGCAGGCTGACAGATATAAGTGATCTGTTCTCTAAAGCATATGGAGCTGAGATGGTGCTCATCAAACACTTCTTGTTACCTTTGATAATCAGCATAATTAGCACAAGTGCTTGCAAATAATATTAACCTCAGTTTTACTCATTTAAAAGGAGTGGAAATATATCAGATTAGTGTTGTGTGTATAAATTTTTTAGACAGACTTTCAATGATAATGCAAATGTTCCTGCATGAAACTGACCTGAAAATGTGACTGGATGTTTATTTCTGTTATAAATTAGACTATATCAAATTGATCCGCAAAAAGATTTTATTAATTTGAGTAAGCAAAAACACAAGCAAAACGCAGCGCTGGGTGGCCAAGGAGTCACAGCTCCGCAAAATGGCGCGCGCCCTCTGTCCGCGATTCCCAGTTTTTATAGGCTCAGGTCGGCGAGGATTCCAGTATGTTCGTTCACCTTCTGCGGCTGCGCCTCCCTGTTGCTAGGTGTCGTCACAATCTTCCTCGTCCTGGGATTCGCTTGATCCGAGGTGAGGAGGCGAAGCAACGAAGCAGGGGGTTTGCGCTTTCGCAAGAGTTGTCACCAGATTAGGACACTTACCCACAGCCTGCAACACCAACCGCCAGACCAGC
This sequence comes from Numida meleagris, assembly GCF_002078875.1. NCBI lineage: Eukaryota > Metazoa > Chordata > Aves > Galliformes > Numididae > Numida > Numida meleagris. Next base: position 25,479,751 of record NC_034413.1, read on the forward strand.
AGAGCTTCCCTTTCAATGAACAAACAATTATACAGCCTCAACCGCCAGACCAGGAGAGCTTCCCTTTCAATGAACAAACAATTATAACTTTATTACAATTTCTACCTGAAGATATTGTTGTTATATAAAACCTGATCATTCTTGAAATGTCAGCAGTCATGCTTGTCACTATTTGCATTTACGTACATCTCTTATTGTTTCCAAAATTCAATTTGATACATTCCACTACAGGGCTTGCTTGCAGACATTAAGGAAGAGTAGTTTTTTATAGCCTGTACCTCTTTCATAAGTTCCACTACTCTGCATTTCTGACAGCAAAGTAGCAGGGAGTATAGCAGGACCTCTCATTCTAAATCTGTGTAATTATTTAAAGGGAGAATGTTAATGTTTATTTCTTTTTTTTTTCTCCTAAGAACTTTGAACTAAAATACTTTCTCTCTGGGACTAGAGTGTGAATTATTTTCTTTCAAAAGTATTTTATTAATCTTCCTCCACTTAGGATGGGTGACAAGGAAACCTTTTAGTGCTATTTTCCTTAAAATACTCTAAGAATGAATAAATGGTTACTTTGCAAGCTTTTTGGAACGGAGGGGTTTTTGTGAAATATCATTCTTCGTAAACATGAAGAATAAACATGTAAATGTTTAAATAAACATTTAAGCTTATTCTTTTGAAGAAGAAAACAATCCATCTAATTATACTTTTTTTTAATACACAGTTATTTACCTGAATATACCTGCAAAATCATACATATTGATGTCTTCTTGTAATTCGGTGCTTTATTTTTCAGCTTTACTTAGTGGGTATTTACGTTGTCAGTTATAAGCAAAAAGAAAGTTAATGTTTCTGTAATTTTGAGTTTGCAGCGTCCTATGCGCATCAAACACAGCTTCACTCCTTTGGCAGTAAAAGAATATTCATGGTAGTCTTTATGATATGGTAAAATGTTCTCTTATAATTCCAGTATACTTTGGTATATTAGGTCTTGCTCCTTGTCCCAGCTAAGTCAGTAAGAATTGAGGTTTTGAGTAAAGATTCTGAATGAAGGACATCATCATCTACTTTGAAAATAGTGCTTCATTAGAAAATGCTGGCTTTAGTGAAGAGAACTGAAATGTGGTCAGTCAGACATCTTCCTCTGATAAGTTTGGTTTATTGTTGATTTATCCAGATGGATTGGAAAGGTAAAATAAATTAGAAGGCAGGAATGATGGCTTACTCTGACATGCTGATAGCCTATTCCAGATCTCATCATCTAACCATATATTCCAAATTTACTGGTAACAGACCATTCTGTAATCAACTTTTGTGATTGATGTGTCAAAATAGCATTGTCTGTAGGTTTTCACCTTTGATTTTTCTTTTGTTGCATGTTGTTTCTTGTATGTGTGTGTTTGTGAGAGAGTGAGGGTTTTTTTGTCAAGAAAAAGCTATGTATTTTATTTAAAACTGTATTGCTATATTAATATGAGAGTAAACCTTATCCATTCTTCTGGTTTTGAAAGAATTAATAGATGGAACTGCATTAATTTCTTCAACAGCACTGACAGTAATTGTTAAAAATGTGAGATGTAGGAAAAAATGTGTTCCTTTAACTTTTAGATGGCATGCTTTGGAAATTGGAAGTGGTTGGAAATTATACTCAATTTTGTTTCAATGTAGTTCCCTTTTTCTGCCAATATTTCCAACTGTGAGATTCCTTTTGTGAGTCTTTTGAGAAGCTTTATTGCAAAGAACGTTACCATCACATTGAAGTTTTCTTACCCTGTGGTGTTGCTGTATGGTAATTATTTAGACTGTCTTGATCAGTAGAAGTTATGGAGAGTACTTGTATGAAATTTAAAAACATTCAGTTTAAAAACATTTAGCCTTAAGACATTTCTTTCCTTTTTTTTTTCCATAGATACTACAACGTATTCCACTGAGCGATCTGAGCACTTTAAGCCATGCAAAGACAAGGATCTTGCATATTGTCTCAATGAAGGGGAGTGCTTTGTGATTGAAACATTAACAGGATCACATAAACACTGCCGGTAAGTAATTTGTTAAGTCATTTGTTTAAAGAAATAAAATGTATATCAATATTAACATTCTGAGGAGACAGCATTGGAGAAGAATAAGGATTTAGTCTTAGACTGTTACAAATACAAAGCAGTGGAATTTGCTTTTGATTGCCTTCCTCACCACTGTGGTGGTTTCTAGTTGCTTTATCTTTTTGCTGCTGTCTAGTATTTATAGATTAAAAAAAAGACTGTCATAAAAAGCAAGAGTTTGATTACTTCTATAGATACATCAACAGAACAGTGAGTACTTTTTGTAAGCAAGTAAGGAGTATTGGTTTTGTTTTTTTAACTTAGAATGGTCCTATGGTCTTCTAAATTCCAGAAGTATTTTTTATTTTTGGGTACTCAGAGTACAGCTTTAATAGTTGCTGTATACACTGTTATATTGTTTAAGAGATAGAAAGAGTTGTTCACTTAATAGTTTTAAGAATTTGGGTTTCTTAAATTATTTAAAGATAAAATGGACTGTGATGGCTGTCTGAAACTGATGGGTAGCCGTTCAACAGTTTTACACTGATGAACTTATGTTAATGTCTGTGAGAATCTTGAGTGTATGTTGAAGAATATCAGAAATGAAAACCAGATTGCCAAATAGGGTTTCCCTAGAGCTAGTGGCCAGTAAAGTGAACTGTGTTACAGAAGGTTGGTTTTTCTAATGTCCCTTAAAAATAAGAAAAAAGCTTCAGAACTATTCAAACAATCACTTAAATAAAAGTGATCCAAGATGAAATCCTGTATTTCTGATATTTTATTCTACTTTTAAGTTACGATACTTAACATACAACGGATGTATTTAAATGTATGCCTAAATGCTAAGCTGGCAGTCCAAATGTAGAGCGCTTCTCTGTGAGATAGAAATAAATGCCTAAGATGCTCAGAAGCTTTAGTGAATGATTTTGGACCTAAGCAGAAGTTCGGTCAGGTAGGAGAAGAAAATAACAAAATCGTTTGCACCTAGTTTGAAAGATTAATGCACGTCTGCTGACAGACATGAAGATTATTTCTAAGAATATTTTTAATTCTGTTCTATTTTTCCTATACAGTTGTATATGCTTTAGTGGTGATTTTCCCTCTTTTTCTGTTTTATTATGCCATGTTTATTTAATTGTGTCTTTAATTATGGAGAAATGATGACTTTTCAACTTTCATCATAAAAGTTTACAGGTATTGTTTTTTCAAAGCAAATATGTGTTTTTACTACTTATAAATGTCATGAACTATGAACAAGGAAATTTAATCGCTCAAACATCATTTGTTTTTAAATGTTTTTAAATGAAGATTCAAATTGGACAAACCAATATAGTTACATATACACTTATATAATATTATATAATTATATAATAATATATATATACACTTATATGACCAGGAAAAAATGAATATAAGAATTCATTAGTCTGATAAACTCATTAGGTAACTTTTGTGCACAGTTCTAGTAAACTTTATAGATTAGGCTGTCATGTCTGCAAGAGTACAATTTCATAAGAAATCTATCTTATTCTTGTTTGACTTTGAAGTTTTTTTTTCCATTGTTTGCATTTTCCAAATTGTTGTTAACTTGCTGAGATTCTAATGTTGCATTCTGTCTAATGGTTAGAGGCTTTTCCCTCTGGGCTTTTCCCCATAAGTAGGCCAGAATGTTGAGTTTTTGTTCTCTCCACCAGAGTGAAGTTTTTCATCATCTTCTTGTGTGTCATTTTTCCATAGGGAAATACAGGTATCCTCTGGGAATTTGTTAGCTCTGGCGTGTTGGAGACTTGTGTTGCTTGTACAAGTTTCCAACTCTGGCACAGACTCTGAGAATTAAACATCTGATTATTATAGAGGACACTTTGAAGCATGCAACATGAAAAGAAGTGTATATGGGAACAAAAATTGGTGTAGCAAAATAGGACACATCTTAAAATTTAAAAGGATTAAATTGGTTATAATGCTTTTGTTTGCATGAGCAGTGTGGACAGCTTGTTTGAAATCACTTTTATGGTACTGATATCTATGTCACTAATCACTTTTAGAACAATTTACTTAGAATCAGATTATCATGATGTTCAGTTTGTAGAGAAACTATTTAATTCAACCTTCAAATCCTTTATCTAGATCAATAGCAGACTGTCTTTCTCAGAACCAGTGCTGTAGTGCACAGGATACAGGAGTTTCCTATCTGCAGCTTAGAACTGTGCTCTGAAGTAGCAGCTAGAGCAGTCTCATACAGAAAAAAAAAAAAAAAAAACATTGCTAATGTCCTCAAGCTACAGGAAAAAAAAAAAAGTAATTTTCACTGAGAATGAAAGGGTTATGGAATTCCCCTTCCAATTAAAAGCACCATTTGAATACAGAATTATGAAGACTTAGAGTGTGAAATGATACTTTGTTCTTAAAATCAAGTGGCATTGTATATTCTCATCAAGAGTTTGATTTCTGCATCTGTTCTGGGAAAGAGCACCAGTTTACTGAAAAGGGAATTTGCCATGTGGAACAGCTGCAGGCGGAAGACATTGATGTAGCAAAAAACTTGAGTCGTGTTGAAAGAGTATAAGTAGATGATGTGCTTAAGCAGTTGTGCAGTCATTCCTGTGTGTGTGTATGAGGACATGTGAATTATTGTTAAAGCGAAAAAGAGTTTGACTGGGGATGTAAAATGGTAGTTGTGTAACAAATGAGATACGCTCCATGTTCTTCATATTATTTTAAATGTGTGACTCCAGTGTTTATTTCTGTGAATGGTTTAGCACAAGTTTGTTTTAAGGACAGAGTAGGTCAACAGTAGGGAGACTCGATATTTAGCTTCTCCATATGTTGAAATTTCTTTCCTGTTGCCTTCTTAAGAATTGAAATGAATGGTGAGGGTGTTTTTGTCTGTTTACACACACGTGCACACACACACTTGACTGTCAATACCTACATGCAGGGATTTAACTGGATATTACATAAATCTGTCTTTACCAGAAAAAAAACAAAAATTCAATATAATTTTATTTCAAATTCTCTCTCTTTTCTTCATGTTTTTATTTTTTTCCCACTTGTTCCTGAGTTAAGCCTTCTACCATTTTATGTCTCTTCATTCCTTTCTGATTACCCATTGGATAATGGTAGTAATGATTCCCATTGGAAATGAATTCATGGATCAATGATTGGCTCAAAGTTTTGAGTGGAGAAGGGGCACTGTTGCTAAACTTCTTTTTCAGAAGAATCCATTAGGACTGCTGTGTATGCTGTCAAAATCTAGGAGTGAGAATGAACTCTAATGTACTCTCTATATATTTGAGCATGTTCCATGAGATACTCCTTTTGCCTCTTGTTCTTGTTGCTCATCTCTTTCATGAAGAAAGCGGTGTACAACTTAAGTATGTTTTCTAACAGCGTATGAAAGAATAGATTCACAATACACAGAAAAATCATCCCTAATTGATGAAAATATAGCAGACTATTCCTACACAAGTTTTCTGATTCTGTAGGGTAATTAACCTTCCATGCATTGATCTGATTCTGATGACAATTTTGAACTTGGTGATCTTACTGAATTTTATACATAAATATTCCCATTTTATGCTTAATTGACGGAAAGAATGATACTGTCATTGCTCAATTATGTTTAAAATGTGTTTTGAGACCCAAAAGATTAAATTCTACTTTCTCTAAGTCCAATTCAGAGAAATGTTCATACTCTCAGCTATTATTTTCAGTCTTTCACGTGGCTGTGACTGTAATCCAGATGCAGCACTAGTTGTCAGTGCAAGCAGCAGGAGAAAGGAATCAGGCAGGCCATAGTTGGAACAGCAGGGCATAAGACATGTGCACTTAACCATAAGTTAAAAATGTGAGATGGTAAAATTAATCACTTCTGTTTCAGTTCAGTGCCTCCTTTTCTGTTTTTTTTGCAGCCTGACCTAGCTGCTCAAAAAACAATTGTTGCTGTATTTTTTGTTCACTCTGTCTTATGTTATGCACAGCAACATTACTCAGAACATTTCTGTAAGTAAAGCAAAACCAGAAAAAAACTCACTGTTGAATGGCAGCAAATAAGGCATTTTATTGATGTCACAGTATTACAAGGCTAGTTTAATCAAAAATAATCTGCATCAAGCTGACTACATACAGGACAACTAGAAGAATGTAAAGGAGGTAGAAAACTTAGCTTAAAACTTCAGACACTTTATATGTCAAGGGCAATCAACAGACCTCTTGTGAAAATCATCAGCTTATAAGCACAGCTGTGACACATGTAGATTATATTTGTGTAGTTTCAAACATTGTTAGCTGGAAATAATGCCATTTTTACTTGTTTGCTTTAAGAAAACTGAGGTGAAGTTGAAATAGTACATTAGGTGCTGTTAAGCAGCTACATTTTTGTATAAGTATTGCATTACATTAGTATTGCATCACTTGCTTATGCAGCAGCTCTATGAAAACTACTGGTTGCCTTTAGCAGTGCAGTTGTTCCTGTTAGCTCCAGTGAAACATCCTCTGTGCCCAATTCCTCGTGGCTGTGATACTTCCCGAAGTTCAGGCCTGTGAATAGTCAGGAGGCAGAACCTCTTGCCAAAAAGTCTTTCACATTGTCTGTGCATCCCAGGGGCTCAGCTGTATTGATACAGTCAAGACTTGTAGTGAAAAGCAAATAAGTTCGTGCCTTTATTTCATTAAATAATACCAAGAACAAATCTGAAATTGTATCTACTTTTTTAATGCAATTCCTCATGCTTTTTCTGGTCTAGTTTTAGACATTTGTTTTCCTTCCAACAGTAACAGCAAAAACTCACTAGAGCACTAATGGCACACTCTTTCTCAAGCTTCTTCTCCTTGAAAATAAGGACAACAGTTTGCGTGGCTTCGCTGCTATGGACCTCTTTTATTCTTTTAAATCTTCTTAGAGATGAACTGTGAAGAAATCTGATATCTAAACCCAAGAATGAAGTGATTGGTGTAAACCCAAGAGATCTGTGGAACTCCTAGTTGTTACCTGGGATACTTTTTGTCATTACCCAGTCTTATATGTTTTTTACCACTTGATCTGAAATTGAATGTAATCAACATGTAAAACTTGAGCTCATTTAATTAGAACTAGTTAATCAGGATTCAAGCATTACAAAAATAAATTAAAACCTCAAGAATTTAACATCTTTCCCTGGTGAAATAGTACAAGAACATATTATGTGATACACACACTAAATACCATTGTATTTATGTTGTATTATATAACACCTGATTCATGCTTCCATAATTTAATATTCAGAAGATAGAGGCTCTCAAGAAAACTTCTTGTCAAAGTACTATAATTACTAATTTTAACAACCTCAAGGCTCCATTATAGTGCTTTTTATTTACAAATTTTCTCCTAGATTTTTTCTTTTGCAGATACTTACCTTCTTCAATCTTCTGTAACTCATTCTGCAGAAATTAATTCCATCTTGAAATACACTTGCAAATGGAAAAGACTTTTAAGTTGAGTTGCTTTCAAATACCTGAAAGACTTAGTGTTTTAATGCTGCAGTAAAATTTGTAGTCCATTTTGTCTTGTTTGGAAATGAATATCTTTATGAAATTGATTAAGAAGGAAGAAATACTTCTAAGCTTCAGTCAGCAAAGAGGACTGAAAAACTGGAATACCGTTTTATTTCCCAAAATACTAAACAATGAATGTAAATCCATTTTCAGTAGAGAGAAAGAATAGGAAATCAAAGATAATGGCTGAGCACAGCCTCTGCCTGTTTTTTTTTTTTGCCTTTTTTTTTAAACACACATTTTCATAATTCACAGATAACTATTAGGCTTTGTCAATTATTTAAGTATTGGCAGTTCCCAAGAAGTAGTTTTTCTTAGAACTACTAGTACTGCAAGTGAAACAAAAGATATTTCTGGGAACTTTCAGTAAACTTATCATTTTCTGAAGTGGTGGAAAAGGAAGAGATCTGATTCAACTCTCTTTGAATTTGGAAAGACCCCTTCAGTAGGTTGAAGGAAGAGCTGAGCTATAACCTTGAATTTCCGTAGAAGGAAGCAGAAAATGGAATTGCCAGTTTAGCAGTTTTGTCTTGTGGCTGCTAATAATTCTGGTTCTCTTGATTTGGCAACTAGGTGGGAGACCATAGAAACAATGCTGCAGTAGCATACAAAGGTCTCACTAGCAAGCACACTTAATACTGATAGAACCTTAATTATTATCACTGTGTTTTCAGAAACATGTAAGCGCAAGCAAATATTTTGTCATTAATGGTTAGCAGCTTATCTAGATTGTACAGCCTGTCTCCAGTGGCAGAGATTACTCAGGTCCATTATGTTTAAAACACGTACTTCCTTGAAGAAAGTTGATTTGTAAACATAAGAAACTCTCCAGAGTGCTTTTTTTCTTTTAAAGGAAAATAATGTCATGTGACCTAGAGAAGGCTATTATTCAGTGCATGCTGTCTGAAACATGAAATGCAAAATGGAGAGGTAAACTCTGAAAATTGGAAAAATTCAAACAAATGGTTAAAAGCCTTCCCCTGCAAAGGAATATTTCATCAATTTATTAAATTGTTGGTTGTTTCCCCTCCCTCCCCCCTTGCTTTTCAAACCCTATAAATGGAAAGAGGAAGGTATAGCTTCCATAGTACGTACAAAAAAAAAAAAGCATTTGTGGAAAAGAAAACCTTAAATGTGTGTGCAAATATCAGTGGCATGTATTGAATCTATCTTGAATTTTAAATATGCAAATATTCTACCATCAAACCCTGCTATTAAATTGGAAATGAGTTAGGGTTGTGTTGTTGTTGTTATACCTCCCTAAGGCAGGAAGGAATTTCTGTAGTGCCTAATGCAGACATCTGAAATCTCTCATTTAAATTCTTATTCTTGCCAGTGTCTTAACTTCATGGGAAGTAATAGCATTTCCAATCCAATGCTATCTGCAGACATTTTCCCAGAAGGTCTGCTGGAAAAAAATCTTACTAGGAGAACAAATAAGCCCTGGACAATTAATTGAGTCATTTAAATAGAAACAAGTGTCAACAGTGTCAAAATGCTATCTACCAAAAATTTAATCCGCCAGTACTCCAGCTTAATCTAGCTAAGAACAAACAAAAACACCCATTTCTGCCATTCTTTCCTCTGCAAAGAAAACCCTTCTTACTATCTAAATAGGAATGGGAGAAGTGAGGTAAAAATATGTGGGTTTTGTACTGTTACAGAAGCTGAGGTATGTAGAGTAGATGTGAGGTTAACGTAAATAAAGTGTTGTATTTAAATTATGATAAAGAGGTGAATATTTTGATTCATGTACTTTATCCATTACTGGTATTGTAGCGAATTGGTCATTTGAATTTGGAAAAAAAAAAAAAAAAAGCCTTGGAATTGATACAGTGTTAGCAGGAATGATTCCTCAAGCAACCTGGAAGCAGTATTTACTAAGAAACAGTATATTCAGAGATATCTCCAAAAGGTAGTAATGAAAAATATTTTTTTATGCTCTGTTTTTGCATTCAGCCACTTTTAGTTATAAAACAAAAGATTATACAAGAATTACACACTTGAAGAAAGCTAGTGTCAAGCCATGGGTAATAACTTAAGTCTTAATTGAATCGGTATACAAATTTGAGGTCAAACACCTGACCACTTGAGATGGCTGTGGTGTGCAAATGTAATCTTGTTAGCTAAATTATTAAAATAGAAAGCATATATGATGATGGAATGTAAAATACAGACATCATCTCAGCAATTTTTTCCAGAGGTCAGGCCCGTGCTATAAATGACTGAGAGTATATAAAAAGGTAGTTCAGAATATTCAGCTAAAAATCTTTTGCCTGTTTTGCAGTCTGGATTATTATGTTGGACCTCATTGGGAGTGTATTGTCAGTAAACAGTTAGGAAAGAATTTGGGGCTGTCAGCAAGCTCAGTGAAAAAGCAAAGAGGGGAAAGCATCGCTGCCTGCAAGCACTGTTTCTGTTTGCACTTCCAAAGCTGCAACTCATGGAAGCATTACAGATATTTCAAAGTTGAAAATAACTATCTATGAGTTTGTTCACAACTTGTGCAACTGGAATTTTGATCATCCGAAGTATTGGAGAGTCTTTACATTGTTTTTCTTGCTGTTCACAGCATCCTATGTGTGATTACTCAGGCTTGTGATGTCACTTAGTGGCACTGCTATAATGGAGAACAGAGAGATCTGAGAATTCTAGTTTTGAAGGAGTTACACAGGGATACTATTTCAATAAAGAAGGAAGATAGTTAGTTGAATTTTTTCCCTTAACTTCTGATGCTGTTTGATCAGGTTCGACTCACAGAGAACAAAAGCATACAGATCACCTTCCTTCAGGAACTTTTCAATTGTCTATCAGATATAGTGTCTGGTATAGTCCAGGGCAGAAATCTGTGGAGGGAACACTTATATTGGCCTGATAGGCACTTTTAATGTAGGAAATAAAGCGTTTAAGGGCTTTTGCATCTTGAGAGAAACACAAAATACAAGATATTGCAGAAAACTAACTTCTGATGGGTGCTATTTGAAGTTACGGCTGTTGGAAGAAGGAGATTAATTTCAGGCCTTGGTTTGATTGCACATACGATGATTTTGTAGTTTATACCTCACCAGGTAATTATTGGAATAGGAAAGACAATGACTTCTAAATTGAGTTTGTAGTTACCTGGAGCTAAGATTCTGATCACCTCTGAAAGTTAATAATTAGTAATTGATCTTACATGTACTTATTTTTATCCTAGACAGATTTCAGTAGGAATACTAGAGCTGAATGACAGCTGAAATTTCCATTAACACATTAATATTAAAGTATGTTTTGGATAATTAGTGTGAACAAACTGGTAAATGCTACACCTGCCTGCATTTTTCTTTCCCAGCACTTCTCTGCTCTGCTCAGTCATGGTAATCTCAGTTATAAATTCCTTGTACATAATAGGCTAGATGTAGCTATTCATTCTTTCCTCATCTCTTTACGTTCTTAGTTTCTCACACAAACAGTTGCCAGGATAATTAGACTTAAATGGATCACCTGAAAGAACAGATAGTGGATATTAGAGCTGCCCAACATGAAGACAAATTGTTAGCAGTGGTTTTAGGGGCATAGGGACTTTGAGTGAACAGACCTTAGAAAATTCTTACTTTGAATTGCAGAAGATAACATAACTAAAAACATATTCTGTATACTTTGTTCTTGATCTTGCAAGATGGAATCAGATGATTTTTAATTATCTAGCTTTGTTCCATTCTCTACAAGTTCTTTATACCATGTTGTGTTTTCTTTTCCCTCCTCTTATTCTTTCAAAATCCAAAATGGACCTGTGGGAAATTCAGAAGTGGAAGGTTATCTTATCCTCTTTCAGCAACAACAACAACAACAAGCCGCAACCAAGGCTCTTTGTTTCTTTCAGTTTTTAAGACATAGCAATGTTCTTGCAGAAAGGAAGAGGAAAAGAACTAAGAACAGATCTAAAATTAGTTTATGATATAAAATTGATTTCTGATTTGCCAAGATTTGTATGTATTGTTGACCTAGTACTTTAAGAAAAAAGTTGTGTGTTACTACTGACTACTGGAAACATGACCAGATACACTCAAGATTTTTGGTGTCTTTAAGGCTCCTCTGAGTGGGATGGATCCCTTTTCTCCTGTCTCAAACTTTTTCAGAGTCCAAATGTGAGCTCCTGTTTTATTATGGACTTATTATAAATCATGAATCTTGATGCCATGGTACGTTATTAATGTCCATGTGCATTAAAACCAAGGAAGAACTGAGGGATTTTGAAGACTAGCGATAAAAGAATGTCTTGGATGTAGACGTATTTTTTCTAAGCAACTTTGGAATTAAAATTGTTCATTTAGTATTAATAAGGGGAATAACATACTGTTAGAATCACTTTGTTTAAAATAAATTGATAGCATAAATAAAAATGCAGTCTGTGTAATACGTACCAGAGGAATAAAAACAACCCAAACTGTCTTTTACAAGATGAATTTGCCGTACCCTGCCATTATTAGTTGTATTTTTCCCTCTTTAGAGTTTTATCATCTTTAGTAGATAACTAATATTGTCATAGAAAACTGGACTCAAAAAGGATCTGGAGATGTTATTTGTGTGACTTAAAGGCAGGTAACTTCTGACAGATGCTTGTCTGACCTGCTCTCAAAGACTGGATATTTTATGATGCTCCCAGGCAATATGTTTTAGTTATCTTTTGGCTTTCTATTGGAAGGATTTTTTATATTTTTTTTCTGAATTTTCCTTAGCCTACTGCTTGTGGTCTATGAATATACTGTAGTAGGTCATGTACTGTGCTTTGCAACTGAGCAAGTTAAAATAAAAAGTTATAAGCAGGTCAATGTTTATGAAAGCTTGAGACTTGTCAGAAAATCTTTGTGGTATGAGGTCATTAATGTGTTTGCTGAAAAATACCTTATGTTTCAACAGAGCTTTAATTCGGACTAGAACCATAATATTTTATTTAACGTGTGGAGTATAACAAGCAAATTAATTTAAATTATGCCTTTATATCAGTGATGGTTGTTTAACATGAAATCTAGTTTTAATGTGCTGCTTTCAAGTTCAGGTAGGTATTATGAACATATTAAGTGCTTGCAAAGGAAATGCTATTTATTGATTGGTTATTAATCACCACATTCTGCTAGAAAAATGATTTAACATGAACAAAAACTGGGACTTGCTGAGTGACAGCAGTCCTAGCTTTGAAATAAATGCAAATAGGAAATTGAGTATTTCTACACAGATTACTGCATTTTTAGTTATAGTTTTCTTTCTGCACTGGATCTGAAAGAAAACTTGTCCCAAAACTTGTCCCTCATCAGGCTTCTGCTGCATATTGCTTTCTGAATACTTGTGTGTCTGAATATTATATCTGTTACTATGCTGGCAAGGACCTGAGAATACTGTAGTTCCCTCTTTGAAAGAAGAGAACCTATGTGGTTTAGTAAGGCTAAAGATTTTGGAATGGAACTTTGCACAGAGGTTGCACTGAAATCAGGCTGTGCTTTTACTTCTGTCCTTCTTTTTGTTCTCGTATTCTCTCATTCTCTATGTATCTATGCATGCGTTCCAACAGTGTTCAGATAATAAAAAGGTTCAGTCTACTACCATTTTAGAACTCCAGAGGAGAGCAATCTAATGCGCAATTTCATCCTAAGTTTCTTGTTATGACTGAAGCTCTCTATAGGTTTCATGGGGATGACAAAGTCTTAAAAATGAATTTTTCTATAATTTTTTTGGTATTGTTTTTAATTTTCAGTGAAAAAAATTCATTTCAAACATTTACTCTTGCCAAAACCTTTAGAAAAGTTATGCAACTTTACCAGTGAAGACTGTGACAGCTGCTGATGAGTAGGGTTAAGACATGCCCATCAGCTTTGAGGACTCCAGAAGAAAAAAATGAAGAATGAGAATTTTGATGAGCTAGTATACAGAAAACATGGGAAACAGAATACAATGGATTAATAAGCCAGCAACAATTAAATAAGGCTAAGTGCCTAAATATGGAGGTTTGTATTCAAGCACTATCAAGCACTAGTTTTTTCTGTGCTGAGTGAAATTATGTGTAAATAAAAGTTGTCTATAAATATGTGGTGCAAGTTTCATGCTAAATTGCTCTTGTATCAGCTCATTAACCAAAAAATAATGCAAAGTTGTTGGAACTTATTTTACTGTATTGTCCAGGGTCTACATAATTTTTGTCCTATTAGAACAATGGTCAACTTGCTTTGTACATCATTCAGCATGTTGCAATAGCTTTCAAGCCACATGCAGTAAATCAGTTAATGGTACTGAGCAGAATCATATAATGACTTGGGAAGGGACCTCAAAGTCCATCAAGTTCCAACCCCCATGCCACAGGCAGGGGTGCCAGCTGCTAGTTCAAGTACTAGGTCTGATTGCCCAGGGCCCCATCCAACTTGGCCTTAAACACCTCCAGGAACTAGACATCCACAATCCTTCTGTTCCAGCACCTCACCACTCTCAGTAAAAATCTTCCCCCGACACCTAATCTAAATCTCTCTTACTTTATTTTAAAACCATTCCCCCTTATCCTGTCACTATCTACCCATGTAAAAAAGTTGATTTCACTGCTGTTTATGAACTCCCTTAAAATATTGAAAGGCCGCTATGAGATCTCCCCACAGCCTTCTCTTCTCCAGACTGAACAAGCCCAGTTTCTTCAGCCTGTCTTCATGGAGGAGGTGCTCCAGCCCTTGGATCATCTTCATGGCCCTCTTCTGGATCCCCTCCAAAAGCTCCACGTGATTCCTCTGTTGGGGGCCTCAGACATGGATGCAGAACTCCAGCTGAGGCCTCGTGAGGACAGTAGAGGGGGGTCAATCACCTCCCTCACCCTACTGGCCACCCCTCTTCCTGTGGAACTCATCATTCCATTGGCTTTCCTGGCTGCAAGCACACAGTGCTGGCTCACGTCAAGTTTTTCATCTGCCAGGACCTCTAAGTCCTTCTCAGCAGCGCTACTCTCAATGAGTTCTTCTCCTAGTCTGTATACACATCTGGGATTATCCTGACCTGATTGCAAAACCTTGCACTTTGCTTTTTTGAACCTTCTCAGGTTCACAAGGGCCCATCTTTTGAGTTTATCAAGGTCCTTTTGGATAGCACCCCTTCCTTCTGCTGTATCAACTGCATCACACAGCTTGGTGTTATCAGCAAACTTGCTGAGGGTGCACTCAATCCCATCATCTATGTCATTGATAAAGATTTTAAAGTGTACCAGTCCCAAGAGAGACCTCAAGAAGAACATGACATTACAGCTGGTCTGGCAGAGCACGTATTAATGAGATATTTTTCTAGTGATAAAGATTTGCTAAAATGTCCACAAAAAGAGGCACTATCTCCATATTGCAGTGTTGGTTCAAATTCTATGCAACACTGGGAGAAAAAAAAAGGGATAGTACTGGAGAAACAGATGCTTGGGCATTTTTCTTTCTCCATTACTTTGATTTTTTTGATCATTCTGTTTGGGAAAGATAAACATCTCTCCTTGTGGTTTTCTGTAGAGCTGATAGCAAACCAATTTAAAAAAGAACTCAAGTGTTTAGTTGTCACTGTATTTTGAGTGGGGCTGAGAGGTAAGCTGTGTATATTGGAGTATTAGGATTGCCCACTTTTCTGGCACCAGAAGCCACTATGTGTTTTTCTGTTTATTTTTTTTCTTACTCCACGTGCTTCTTACCTGAAAAGTTGTGAGGGACTTAAAGTTGCTTTTTCAATGTGTCTCCTTCCTAGATTCTTAACCTGTGGATTTGGACTGGTTTCACCCATAGGCCAGCAAAGTGCTTTGTCTGAGCCCTTCTATAGCCTGGGGGGTGGCGTTTGTCAGTGGCTTCCTTGCACATCTACTGGAGCATCTTCTTCCAAGTTCTATATGATGAGTTTTTGCTAACAGGAATCTACAAGGTGCAAGAAACCTACTGGTCAAGAATGCCACATAATTAGGAAAGAGATAGATGCTTAAAATTGAAGATCTTATTACTACAATATTCTTGTGCAGTAACTTCATTGCTTACTCTTTTAGAGCAAGCAGGAGTTATGTTACTTGTGATGATTTAAAAAAAAAGTTTATGTAAGGATGGCAAAGAACATAAATCTGTTCTACAACGCCTTAAAATTAGCATGTTGTTTCTCTGAAGAGTAAGCCCATGGTGGAATATTCTCATACCCAAGAATAATTCACAGGGGATTTTTTGAGATCAGCTGCTCTTCTCAAAGCTATGAACAAAGGCAGCTGCCTCTTAAGCAGTAAAGGCTGTCTAGTTATGGAGAGTAGAAGGCAAATGCCCAGACACTCTGAAGAGGTGAATTAAAAGGGCAAGTGAGGTTACTCACAACCAGTGTTAGAACGTGCTGTAAGATGAAGCTTAATTTTTCTTCATCATTTCTAAGATAGTTAAGTTATTCAGCCCTCTGCATTACTTGTGAAGAACAGTCTTCTAGTTTGCCCAGCTTGTCAGCTAGTCTAGGAAATGAATCTGAGTAAATATAGAGCTATCGATTACTGATATTTTATTGCTGCTGTTTTTATAGCAGAAGGCATTAGTGATGGATTTATCTGGGAAATCTGTGAAAAGTGAGCCTTTGTAATTAATTCTCTGCATACTGGTGTAATATGCCATACTTGGCTTGAGAGGTATGGGTTTGTCTGGAAAAAAAGATAGTAACCAAGTGCCAGTATGAGAAATTTGCTAGTGTTAAATCTGCCAAGCCTTTCAGGCAAAATGCTGATTTGGGTCACACTGATGTCAATCATCTCCTAGGGTGAAGATCAAGTTTAATCTCAGTAATAATATTGAACATTTAGCCCTGTGGGGCTTTCTTGCTTTCAAGTTAGAATTCAAAAAATATAGTCATGATCAGTAATATGCAGAAATTGTCCTGGCTGGCTTCTATGGAAAAAGATGCCTGAATCATAAGGAAACACAGCTATATGGACTCTTAGATATTTTAGCATTAAATGCATGTATAAAAAAGCGTTTATGAGTCGAATGCTGTTAAATATTAATTTAAACTTCTTATTAATAAAAACTAAACATTTTTTCAAGATTTAAAGCGTGAATTATACATTTATATCTAGAGTCTTCTGGAATAACAGGAATGGTGTATTCTGTTTTTTTGATGATTGAGTAGGAAAGCAAAAATCTTCTCTCCTATAGGCCCTTTATGTCTCAGTAGTTACGATGTAGATACATATTTATTACATATTAATCCTGAATTTAGAGCTCTCTGTGTTTGAGTGGAAATGACTTGTACTACGATGGAAAAATGTAGTACACTGCACTGTGAAGATATTTATTTCTACCTTTTTTTTCTGTAAGTAGTGCACTGTAGAATATTCCAGAATGCAAGAAAATAGATGAGATAGCATTGATGTATGCCACATGTTAGTCAAAAACAGACTGTATGAATTTTTAATGAAATGCAAAGTTAATTCATTATGCATGATGGATAACTGCAATGTTTGTAGGATGAAGTTTCTAGTAAATCTTATTATCTGCTGAGTTTTGGGCATCAAAATACTCCTGTTGTTTTCCAGAGATGTGTTGTTGTACTTTCTATCCTGGTTTAGTTTGATTTGTTAATGTTGTAAACGTAAATCAAATAACAAAATGCTGCATATTGACAGAAATGGAATTCATGAATTTATTTGGAGGCTGTGCAATTATTCCAAATGTTATTTGGGTTAGATAAGACCAAAACATTGCTTGACTTAAGGATGCATTTGCTAATTTTTTCATACCTCTCAAGGAATTTATGTTAGGCTAACAAACTGTCCAAGCATCAGAAGGCTGACATTAAAATGATTAAAATGTACATTCTGACACAGATTCTTAGGCAGGGGTTATATGGCATCATCATTTACTGATTTCTGTAATAATGAAGTTATGCTGGAGGTCAGCTGCTGACCTTTTTCTCCTTCACAGAAGTAATGTTTAAGTTCCATGAGAAATAGTTGAAAGCCAAAAAATAGTGAAAAAAATGTATAGCAACGCATGATAATATATGCCCAAGGCAGAAAATATCATTATTAAGAAGGGTCAGGCACAGTTGTTTACTGATAAGTGACAAATGAAAGATTTATGTAGCAATAGTTTGGAAAACTCATTGTTTCTTGGTAGAGAAGTAGATTAACTACAGGATCTACTTTTTAAAAAAGATGATGTTGCTAAGCCCTGTGCATGAAAATACAATGCTCGTAGATGTGAGTTTACAAGTTTACATGGCTGTTCAGGGAGTCAGCCTCTCCCGATATAGAAAAGTTCTTAGTGGTGATGTTAATGAAAGCTAGAGCACTTTATATTGTCTGTTGAAACTTTGAAAGAGAGTTTATTTGTCCAGATTTATTTTTATTTTCCCACTTTGAACATTTTTTCTCTTCTATTCCAATTCTTCTGTTCAAATTTGCTGCTATATGAATGGTTACTGAAAGGATCCAACAGTTCACAAGAGTTACAGACTGAGGTGACTGTGATATAGTGAGGATAATAAAAGGGTCTTCTCTTAAACTGTCTCCTGCTACTATCATCATTTTTTTTTCCCAGGGATTATACAATTTAACCTTAAGATAACTATTCTAATCCTGAAGCATAATTTTTAGGTACAGAGAGAATTTACAGCATTAAATGAACTCGTATCACATGGAAATTTGGATTTGTGTTTAAAGAATCATTACTCAGCACAATCTGAGTAAAATAAATATGTAGTAGAAAATAACAGCTAAAAGCTAAAATCTTCGCCTTTTACTGTGTGAGAACGCTTGCAGACTTACCAGGAGAATTCTTAATGGCTGTGAATGGAGCACCTCCCCTACGAAGACAGGCTGAGGGAGCTGGGCTTGTTCAGCCTGGAGAAGAGAAGGCTGCAGAGTGACCTCATTGCAGCTTTCCAGTACCTAAAGGGAGCCTACAAACAGGAGGGGAGTCAACTCTTCACAAGGGTAGATAATGGCAGGACAAGGGGAAATAGTTTTAAGTTGAAGGAGGGAAGATTTAGGTTGGATATCGGGGAATTTCTTTACCAAGAGAGTGGTGAGGTGCTGGAACAGTCTGCCCAGAGTGGCTGTGGGTGACTCGTCCCTGGAGGTGTTCAAGGCCAGGTAGGATGGGGCCCTGGGCAGCCTGGTCTAGCATTAGAATGTGGAGGTTGGTGGCCCTGCCTGTGGCAGGGGGGTTGGAGCTTGATGATCCTTGAGGTCCCTTCCAACCCAAGCCATGCTATGATTCTATGAATGGGCAGAACTGCAGTCAGTCTCTTTCAGTATTGCACTGAAACTCAGCTATTTCCTTTAGGAAAAAAAACTAGAAGAATAGCAGAATCACAACATTGTAGGGGTTGGAAGGGGTCTCTGGAGATCACCTAGTTCAACCCTCCTTCTAAAGAAGGTTCCCTACAGTAGGTTACACAGGAAAGTGTTCAGACAAGTTTTCAGTACTTCCAGAGAAGGAGGCTCTACAGCCTCTCTGGCAGCCTGTTCCAGTGCTTTGTTACTCTCACAGTAGAGAAGTTTTTCCTCATGTTCGTATGAACTTTCTGTGATCCAATTTTTGCCCATTGTCCCTTGTTCTGCTGCTGTGCACTGTTGAAAAGAGCTTGGCCCCATTCTCTTGACACCTATCCATTAAATACCTTTAAGCATTGATAAGATCCTCCCTCAGCCGTCTCTTCTCCAGGCTGAACAGCCCCAGGTCTCTCAGCCTTTCCTCATATGGGAGGTGCTCCAGGTCCCTCATCATCTTTGTGGACCTCCACTGACTCTCTCTAGAAGTTCTGTCTGAGGAGCCCAGAATTGGACACAGTACTCCAAGTGTAGCCTCACCAGGAGCAGAGTAGAGGGAGGAAACTGACCACTCTCTTTAATGCACCCCAGAAGTAGTGAAGAAGCTGTACCCATCATTTGGTTTTTGCTTATTTACTCTGTTGACATCTTATGAAACAATCAAATAATGCTTGAAAAAGAAACGTCTTTTTTTTCCTCTTGGTGGTAGGGATACGAAGAAAAGAAGCGTTATGAGGCTAAGCAACACATAAGCTATTTGAACTAGATCAGAAGCATGCATAATGCATTACTATTGTCTTTTCATCCTGAGACAAATTTGGTAAGTTTAGCCATTATGACCTTAGCACTTTAGAAAGGATGTAAGTATTTTGTGGGGGACAAGGAGATTGGCCTTATTTTTTCTTTTTTTTTTTTAGATTCATACTTACAGAAGAGGTGTTAGTTGGCCACAGTCAGTCTACTGTGACAATAATTATCTTTATATCCGTAAGGACTGAATATTGAAGCTCATTTCTCCTCTTGATTTATACTCAGCTGGAATAACAGAAAGGTCTAATAAACAGATAAAAGATTTGCAATTATGATTCATAAAATGATTAGGCAGATAAGCGTATGTAGCTAATGGAAATATTCTATTATCTTTTATAACGATAATGAAGTACTAGATTAATATTATTTTTCTTAAAGTTAAATGTAGATAATTTATATTTTTATATATTTTTGCATTTGTTGGAATTGAATTTACGATTTTCTTTGCTGTGACAGGACGCTGTGCTCTTCTGTCTAAAACCAGAGAATCAGTCCTGGGGTATCTGTTAGAAGAAGCAGTACTGTAGACTAAATATTTCTTCAGTAGATGCACAGAGGTAATTTGGGGCAGACATTTTGTCTTTGTTTTACTGCCTCTCTTGGTACTTACTAAATACAGGAAATATGGGACTTTGATTCTCTTCTTGGGGAAGTTAGTGCTTGCTTTAGGGAGATCTTGATCTCACGGGACTACAGATGGAGAAAACTGTCACAGCCTGAAATTCCCAGGTACCTTCACCAGCCTTGGTTTTTCTATGTGCCTGAAATACATTTATGCTATACCCCTTCCTTACAAAATACTATATTTTCTGTTGTTGCCTCTCACACATGCAACACTAATGACTTTGTAAATTGGGGTTAATAAATGCTTTTAAAGTTAATTATGTTTTAGACTTTTCTGTCAGATTGAACTTATTTCACATACTTTTGACAGCCAGGCTGCTGTTCTGTAGTTTAACTTGATATATCACTATCATGCAGGTCTGTTTTGAGATGAACTTGCTGTTGGTTATTAAGGTGCAGGTGCTCCCTGGTTGGGAAGTTGTCTGCTCCCTGCTGTTGGATGAGCTGCCATTGGTGTGCTGCGCTGCAGACTGCTGCAGTTTCTGTTGCTGTCTCTAATGTTACCTCATTTGAGCCTGACTGGTGTCTTAAATGCTATTCAATTGCAATAGTAGCTAAATAAATAACGAGAAGTGGCTTTTAAGGAAATGAAATGTCTACATGCATATGTATCATTTGTTTAATTTTTTGCTTACTATCTTATCTCAGACTAATATTTTGGGAGTTGTTTGTTTAGCCCATTCCCATTTTTGTCTTTTCCCTTTCCTTGCATTAAAAACCTATCTATTGAGCACAGCAAGGTCAGGTGTAAATCTTCATTGCTGAATCTTGCATTTTTTCTTGATTTCAGATGTTACAGTCACCCTCTTCTTTCAGCTACTGCTGGAATGGGATCCTTTGTGATTGCCATTTTTCATTTTAGATACAATCGGGCAAGAACAGCATACTTTGCATAAATAGATTTTGTTCAAAAACAAACACCAAATCAATTTTCTGCATTTTCACTTGCCTGTTCAGGTTCTGGTCTCAGAAATATACAAATGAAAAGTACAAGATCGCTTGTTTATTCAAGTGAAAAGTTATGTTTGATCAAATTAGTAACAGTGCTGTATGGCTTATTCATTTGGGGGTGCTTTTTGTGTGCGTGCATCTGTTTGTTTCCTACATTTTAATTGACGTCAGTCTAAAAAAAACTCTTTTTAACCTGTACACTTATTGTGCATAATTGCTGATTGGTGCCAGGTCAGTAATTTTGAGAGAATTTATATGTTATCTGTGAAGTTCCATTCTGTTTAGTCGTGCTTGGATTTTCTGCACTGAGAGCTTACTGGCTAGGATGTCAGAAATAGAAAATGTGATAGGCAAGATTCATCATTTCTGGATGAGAGAGAGCCATTGATCTTCTAATTCATCTTTTTCTTCTTTTTCTATAGAATACATAAGTTGTGTATTCCCCCCCCCTTTTTTTTTTGGAAGTTCTGGTTGAACTGGAACTTTCTGTTAGTAATAGATGAAATTGTTTAGACTAGGAATCAAACTTGCTCTAACTTGTCCTCTGAAAGGGCTTGTCTCTTTTTATTGACTTGATAGAAAAAATAATATTGATCTTTGGTGAGAAATGATGTAAGATTTTAAGGAGAAATAAAAGGTGTCTTGGAGTTGTTGGGTTTTTTTTTCCTAATCTGATAGTATTATTTCTCTTAATGAAAGTAGCATCATGAAAGTATTTCAGATTTTCACCCACTTATGATTTCATAGGACTATCTTCAGTTATATTTGTTAGCAAAATGTTGATTTATCCAAATCTTTCTTCTATCTGTAAATATTATTTGATTGACAGCTACTAGATGAAAAAAATTAAAGACAATATAAATGGTTTGTGAATTTTTTTCTCCCTGGATTCATCTGAAATCTGTGGAAAACTGATCTTGCATTTCCAATTTTCAGATCAGTTGATTTAATTTGGAGCCATAATTATCTTAAGGGGAAGATATTAAATGCAATAAATAAATGAGGTTTGTATCCCATTTTTTCTGCTCTTTTTCATTTGCTTGAGTGACGTAAAGATGTGTGAACTCATTTTGTACAATTGTAAATGAGTTTTATAAATCTTTGTATACATATACATTTTTTTCAAACGTTTCTTTGTCATCATGTGTAAGAAGTAGATAATTTCTTCTGATTTTTGGAGGATACGTGATACCTATGTGTAACATAGAATTTGAAGCCCTTTAAACAGTAAAAATCTCATAGAATAACAAAATTTTGGAACTCAAGATAAGCTTCTATGGAAAAGTTGTATTTTGCTTTAAGGTGTTGTGATCAACTGGAAACGTGTCTACTAGGTCATCTATGTTAGCCAGATAAACTGAATAAAATGAATATATTCTTTCCTGCTATCTATTTCATAGAAGTAAACATCTCACTAAGAAAATGTATGAGTGCTAAACCTACTCTCACAATTTCTCATTTTTATGTGGCAAGTGTCTTAATATTTTACTTTCTTTAACAATAGCAAAGGCACGAAAATAGGTTTTGTTGAAGATCTTTGTGGAAAAACAGTGTATTTGTGCATGTGCTGTGCGTGTAGTACAGTTTGTGAATGCTCATGGTAATCTCTTATGACATCACCCATTTGGGGTAGAAACTCTACTGACAGTTGTGTGTTCTGTCCACACGTGCTGTTTATGTTCATGGCCTTATTTTAATGGGTGCTTTTCTTCTGGCCATTTGCCATGGGGATCCCTGCAAGCACCCTGTTTGCTATTAAAGGGTTCTTCATTTAATCTTGGTGTGTTCAGTCCTAACTCAGTATATGCTCAGAAAAATCAAAGCCTTGTCAATTATCAGGCTATCAAAGTGTACATTTAGAAGATTTTTCATACTAGATACAGTACTTCAGGTTTGGGTTTTTAACAAAATTAGCAACTCAGGTAATTAAGCTTACATTAGATCAAGTAATTGAGCTCTGAGACTGGAGTTAAAAGCTGAAAATTTGTTAGCCTAATTGTAACAAATTCTTCATCTGAGGTACAAGGTTAACAGCAGATGAAAGCTTGAGAGAGGAAAAGAAAAACAGACAAAATCCAATACCAATCAGTAGGGAAATCCTCAAAAAAGAATTAAATTCTTTTCTGGGTTTGAGTATATGAGACAAACAGGGCACACACCAGAGGAGGAATTAAAATTTTGGCTTAATATTTGAGAACCTTTGCAGATTAAAGAAGCCCCAACTGTACAAGATTTAATTAGAAGCTAACGATCTGGTGCTGTGGGGAGGCTGGAGGGAGCAGAACTGGGAATGGCTTGTTTGAAATGACCTTGATGTCAGCATTTCACATAAGCTGTTAAATGTATCCAAAGAGCCACCAGGAAATCAATAAAACAGAACATTGCGTTTCCACTATGGAAGTGCGGGACATAAATTCCCATTTTAATTTTCAATCAATACAGAAACGGCTATCCCTGAAGCAGTAATGCATGACCTGCACACAGATGCACGTTGCAGGACGAACAGTAGTTATCCATGCATCTCCTATAGGCATTATCAAGAGTAACAAAACAGGGTTCTGTATAGTTGGTGCATATCTGCTTCTATTCAGAAATCATGATATCGGCTTCCTAAATGAAGAAGCTTTCCTCATTATTTATCAAGATTTACAAAGCTTTTTTGACAACTGAATCCAGGGCTACACTAAATGTGCTTGCTCTGTTTGCATGTCTGATCACTTGAAAGTAGTGCCTAGTCTGTCCATACATGGCTATCTGAGTGGGGTGATTGTTACCAAAGCTGTATGATGTACAGTATGTACATTATGATGGGCTCTGTGGACATTTGAATGAGTTAAGTAAGCTGTTTCTTTTGGAAAGGTAAATGTGTCGTAGTAGAATCTGATTGCTTTTCATTTCTAATGTGAAATTAAATGAACTTGGAAATCTGATACCTCTGACGAGCTTCAGAACACATTTTTTAGGACAGATAAGCTCTATTGCTTTTACCCAAGCTTACAGATATGCAGCATATAGTTGGAAGAGTTTTAGTAACTTATATCAATGTGCCTCTCTATATACATTGCTTTGGTGTGTGCATTTGACTAGGAGTAATTCAATAGCTAAAATACAACTATAGAGTCCTGAAACTATGGAGGAGTTCTGCATGTGCTGTAAATTAAAAACAGATATAGTGTAATACTTGCTCAACTCATAAATTATCTTTTTTTTAATGGCCATAGAGGCATTTTTCAGTGAGGGTAAATATATTTATATTATATTAATATATATTCATTTTCCACAGAAGCTTCCTTAGTGACAAGGCCCTGACAGTGAAAGCAGGCTTGTGAACTTCAGCAAGAAATTGTCTGGAAAAAGGGAGAGTGGATTGTGTGGGAGAGTAAAAATTGCTATTGATAGTAGATACAGTAGTTGGGGGAGTAAGGAGAAGATGTAGCCTATGGGAACATATTTAGTATTGGTACTCAGGAAAGCAGTGTTTCACTTTGACATGTGAAGCAGCTTAGTTAATTGATTCATCATTAAAACTGCATTAAAAAGCTAGTGGCAGTTGGAACAGTAAAACGCAATGAGCTCTATTGCGCTGCTGTAATTTAATTTCCAGATTTTGTCTTTGTTAAATTCAGAACGAGAGTTCTAAGGCTTTAGAAAAGACAACAACAAGAATTTGTTTGTTTTTCTTTATTTCTTTGTTGTAAACTAACAGAAAGTCTCCATACGGTTGACATAGCATTCTAGGATTAGCTTTACAAGTTGTGGGTTAAAAAGAAATCACCACTCTTATTCAAAATCACCACCAATAGTTATATGGAGATTTATTCAGATAAGAGATTTTGGATCAGAACAAGTCATTATGTTGATTTTTCTCTAGATAGGCAAAGCACTGGAAGAAACCCAACCTGAACAATTCAGGAAAATACTTGTAACTGCTGAAATGACATCAGGGCACAGGAAAAGCTCTATTGGAGGCATCTATTTTCTTAGCAATTGTCTTCGCTTCCTTTCCATCATCCATTTTTTCATTTCTGTAGGTTGAGTTTTTTACTTTTTTTGAACGTAATCAAAGGAATGAAGGCTAATAGATAGATTATTGGTCTTGCCTGGATATGTGTAATTTACAGTACATTTACACCTTCAAAAATATAAGATGTTGAAGATTGTAGAGGAGTATAATTTTTAATGCTCCTCTGAAAGTATAGGTGCAGGTTTTCTATGCTGCCAAGTCTTTGTAAATGAAGATCTGCAGGGCTCAAGGTAGCAGGGAGGGCTTTCCTCATTTGGTTCACACTCCCATTCTTGCCAAGCTTCAGCAGCTGTTAAATTGCTCAAAGTTCAGTTCAGGCTCTCCAAAGAAAAGTCAGCCAGCCATGAGTTCTTTATATCTTTTGTTTCTTGGTGCTGAAGCTAATCCCAAACATGTAGGTAAGTTATCCAGCTCTTTGTTGCAGAATGCTGTGGCACTGAAATTTTAGATGGGTTCCAAATGCATCTGACCAGAAAGAGAGTAGAAAAATCCATTGATGGAGCGTTAAGCACAAAAACCCCTCTCTCTGGCTCAGGAAATATCACTGTAATCTTTTGTAGACATCTGTTATTGGCCAGAACGCTTACTGGGCTGGATAGATGCTGTTCAGCAGTTCTTGTATTTGTCATGATACACATGGTTACCTGCAAAAGCAGGATTTTGTTACAGAATTGCTAAGTGTATTAGTTGAAATATCTTCTCCATCTTCACCCATTCCCCCAGAACACTTTCTTTAAAGCCGTCAGCGTGAAGCTGCTCTGTACTGCACTCATGGGGCAGGAGCCACTGCTGCCACTGGAGAGGTGATGTCACTGAAAATGATGCCTCGTGCTTGAAATGAGCTGTGAGTGTCCTGTCGCTTGTTTGCGATTAAAAGTATCTGGCCTCTGGGAGGAGTGTGCCTGAGTACCTGGGGAGCTGCAGAGAAAGACGCAAAGTTAATCAAAAGCGATCATCTGTAGAATTCCTGTGTGCTTTCCTAATAGCAGCAACTATTCCAGATTAGGGTGGGACAGGGAATGGTACATCTGTTGTGTTTGTGAAAAAGAGCTTGCTTGCAATTTTAGTCATATTTCTGAATGCCTTTAAAAATGAAATTTTTAATTTCTTGGGCCATTCTTGGAAAAGGTTGGTGAGAAACCTGAAATCTGGGGAGCAGAGGAAAAATATGTTTCCTGGGAGCGATGTGTTTACAGTAGCACATACAGCCAGACTGAGTACAAATAGTTGAAGAGCCAGCTGGGGAAAATATCTTCTAAGAAAGTTTTAGTTCAACGGGAATAAATTCCAGGGGATGGCATAAAATGTCTGTTTAATTTTACTGTAGGCTTCAAAGTAGCCAGCATTTCAGTATCTGTTGTGCTCAGCTTTTGTAGCATTCAGCTTCAGAGTAATGCTGAATTAGTCTTTGCTGTTGTTGTTGTTGCTGCTCTCCTTCCTCTTTTGCATACAGAAGAAAGACTGGCATCTGCTTATGAGAATAGAGGCACCAGCAACAAATTAGCAATTTGCAGGTGATGGCACTTTGAGGCTAAACAGGAGACGCGTGGCCCCTACTCAGCGTGTAGCCAGAATTAGTGGAGGAGCAACAGAGGTGAGCAGGACCAGAATCTGTCACGCATGCAATTGCTATAGCTTTGACTTTGTCATGCCCTATGTTACTTGATACAATGATAAAATTTCTACTGAGTGATGTATCCAGTAGTTTTCTTTTCCTCTTGTATTAAAGACAAAGTTTTTTGTGGGTGTAGAAGCTACAAAATGGGGAGAGGCAAGCAGTGGTCAAATAGATGAAATTGGGTTTTGACTGGGTGTTTGACCATAGAAGGGCAACTTTGTGAAATGGAGCAGAGGAACATGGAGCTTTGAGAAATCTGTTAGTCCATTTTACATTGTAAGGTTATTTATGTCTTATAAAGCAGTTTTTCCATATGAAACTTTCATTAAATTTCAGTTTTGAATGAACTTAGAATGAAAATAAACAGAAGTTACTGCCTTTTATCTGATTTTTGTGCAGTTCTATCCAACTGAGTAGTTAACATAGTTTGTTTTCTGAGACACAAATCTGTCCAAATAAAACAAATCAGTCACAGATTTGCTGAGCAGTTTAATGTACTCTTCCTGACTTTGTAATGAAGCTTGAAGCCAAGTGATTAAGAAGCACGTGGCTTCATTTTCAGGTTTTGTATCACAGAGTTCTAGCTCGAGTGGGATCTTACAGTTATGGCTAACGTTTTCTTCCATCTGCAAGAGTACATCACATTCATTTTCAAAAATACAGTATTTGCATAGCAGAATACATCCGATGATTTTACATCATAAGAGGTGATTTCTGTCACGTTAATAGTTTATGATAATCCCAGCAGGCAATTTATCATTATAATTCTCCGATTTTTCTTTGCTAGGTGAAAAATGTTACCTCTTTTCTGAGGATGTTATTGAGAAAATAAAGACCAAAAAACTACTGGTGAAACATGTTCAAAATTTTAGGGAGAAGACTGCAAACCAGAAATGTGGTTGATTTTTTTTTTTTCAAAATATTGATTATTGGTTAAATTTGAGAAAGGTGTACTGGAGAAGTATTCTTATTTGTTTATGTATGAGTTGGGCTTTGGTTGTGTGCGAAATTTTATCTTTCAAAAGGAATGATGTTAAATTATCCTTGCAACTCTTTTAGAAAAAGAATTGGAAATGATAAAAATAGTTTCTTTTTCAACTATATAGAGTGTTCTTCCAGTTTTGTAAATTAACTTTTGTATTTATAGTTAGAAAAAAAAGCAGTAATGTGCTATGAAATCAAGACATAAAGTTTGTAATTAGATTTTGCCAACTTCTAAAGTCTTTGTATGACTAAAGAAATTATTACATCTTAATAAAAACAGATACAAAATTGTTTTATTTATTTCTAATTTCCAACAATTTTTTTAGAATTGTTCAAAGTAAATTTGAGCATAAGATCTGGATTGTTTTTCTTGAATCTTGATTTGCAATTGGGAAAGATCAGATTTGTCCACCAATAATATATCCACGTACTTACCAAGCAGTACATGTGTACTAATCTCTCTCTATATATGTGTATATGTGGACTTTTTCTGGCTTGTTTGTGTTGATGTAGATACTCTCTCACCACAGGAATAGCAGCTACTTGATTTTATTTTATTTTTAATTCCTTCCTCTTACTAAAGTTTCCATCAAGTCAGTGTGCATTTTCAAAGTGGTTTCCCTGCTTTTCTATAAATGTCCCTTGAAGGGAAAATGTCCAAATAATACATGCTGCTGCTTGTCTACCATATCCATGATGACACAGGTCTCTTTGGAGGGAATATTTAGATAAATCTAAGGCTTTTTTGGTTTTTTAAGCAGAAAAAATTTGGTGCCTCTGTGTGTATGCATGGATATATTGGTTTTATTATTTCCTCAGCATAGCTATAATCAAATTTATTTTCACTTTGCTATTCTTTTGATCACTTTGATCATTTCTTCACATGTTCTAAAAATGCCTTTGTTAAATGCATGTTATTTGAGGATGAACTCTGTCAGATTTTTTATGTTTAAGGTTTCTAACTTTTTAAAAGAAATCTTGTGGTATTTTCCTTTATTCGCCACAGTAGATGAAACAGACTTAGGTGGTGTATCTACAAATGTTGACTAGCAAAAATTAGGAAAGGTCACCAATTCTGGAAGCATGTTTGTATTTTTGAATATGCTACCAGCAAATGTTGCATAATTTTACTACCTTTTTGTTCCTCAGTCAAGTATCTTTGGTTCTAGCTGTTTTAGCTTTCATTATCTCACCTGCTCAAATAATTTCTGTGGCTCAATGCACTTAGTTATATACAACCATGTGCCTACGATGCTATGAAGTTTCCAACCCCCTTTTTCTGTTAATATTCATAGATAAGGTAAATTGCAGTGAATCTGCTACAATTAAGAGTGTCTGAGGGACAAGAATTCAATCTTAGTTTAGAGAACACTCCAGTAAATTAAACGTGCTCCATTCATTGAGTAAGTGCTTAAACAGCCACTAATAACATTTCATGTCTTTTGGGAGTTATCTTTGTGAGCCTGTGAATATAATGAACTTTAGAAAAGGATAAATTTCAGGCTTGCCTTTTAAAAAAAAAAAAAAAAAAAGAGATGAAGTTGGAAATTACATGCCAGTGAACATAGCTTTGTTCCATTGTTTCAGGAGTGAAGTAATCAAAAAAACTGGACACAGTGCTTGGGTTTAGCAGTAACTGAAATGCTCCTTTTAAATATACCAAATCAAACGATGCTAATTTCACTCATAGTTGAATTACATGCCACTGCAAAGAGATAAAGTTCATCCATTTACATAAATCCCTGTGTTTCTGTGTGAAAGTAATGGATCTGTCAAGTAGTGTGTATTATTTTCATAGAGAAGATGAAAACATAATAACAGATTTCAGGTCATAAACAGGTATTAGAATGTGAGTGCACGTGTGTGTGTGTTCACACAAAGTTCTTGCTTCATGGGGCCGCAGCATGCCATGGTATTCTTCTTTGGGGAAAAAAAAGGGTTCAATTTCCCATAAGGGAAAAATCATGTTGGAAAGCAAATGAACAGAGCATTCTCCTACTGGGTGTTCAGGGCAGGGGAAGAGGACAGGACAGAGTCAAGTCTGTTGTTGTGGCAGTCTTTATTTTAGAGAAGTTGTCTGTGCTGAGGAGAAATACACATATGAAAGAAGCATCAGGAGCTGTCTGAGGTGTTTTGCAGCTTTTCCATAGCAGTGGAGGCTTTTTTCAGCTGCCTGTGATGACCCATGCATCATGTATAGTCTACTCTGCTCTGTCTTCTGCAGTTAAATGAGTTGGTTTTGTCTGAAATGGGAATTTGGGAGATGCTGATGGAAAAGGATAGATGCTGCTGTTTCTATGAGCCTCTAGTTATATTTGTAACACTAAATCACTCTTTCATCTAAATTATGATTTGGGGATTATTGATTCCAAGTTGATAGTTCTATAAAACTTCCCAATTCCATTTACTAAACTGCCTTACCTGAATCTCCTAAGAAGACATAGATAAGCCTTTTAAATAGACAGATTGGTATCAGTGTTGTTTCTTTAGATAGATATCAGGTAATCTAAGTCAAATGCTCTGAGAGGATAACATTGGATTTGACCACTGCATTTTCAATCTCTAATCCAAGTCTTTGTCAATTAAGTGAGTTAGCTGCATAACATTTAAACTGATTTTAGCTATTAGGTGTTTAATCTGTGATTCTAAGTTGAAAGGATTCTGGATAAGCTTCTCGGTTATGATAAATTATTCATAAACAAAATGGGACACAATTTGTGTAAGTAAATAATTACCTAATTTCAAATCTAAAGCTTAAAAAAGCAAAGAAAGTCTTGCTCATCTGCGTCCTGTTAAAAATGACGTTAAGAATAGGTACAGGTTTACAAATTAATGTTTTTTATTCAAGAAAGAAAGAGCAAGAGAGCACAAAGATGTAGGACTCCTGTTGTGCTACAGATGGGAGGAGTATTTGAAAATATGACAATTTTACAATGGCAGAATTTCAAAAGCAAGTGCCTAAAGAAACATCCCTTTTATTTTCAGCCTTTGTTACTGTGGTATTTTTCTGCTCAGTATTATTTGATATAAGATGTAAAACTCTTTACATATTGTATGCTTGTGAACATGCATGTTTGTATTGTAGCTGCATATACTATAAAGTGAAAAAAGGAAAACTGAGTTCAGATGTTTGAAATAAAATCCAGTTCTTCTTTCTGACATACAGAGAAATTTATGAGCAAAATATTTTTGGAGACAGACTTCATGTCATTGGGATAATCTCATCCAGAGATAATGCTGCTAGGTTTGATGAGAAGAAAAAAGAAAAATATCTGATTTTTTTCCCCCTCTCTCCTTTCTTGGAGAAAAATGCTGTAGGTGTATCTAATTTAAGGAAAAGTAATTTATGTCTACTTTTTCCTTTCTTTGTCTTAGCAGCCAGAGACATTGACTAGTGAGGAGCACATACAACTTCTGGGTTTTACTTCTTGCTCCTGAGGAAATCTAATCTTGATTACTGATTTAACCCCCCACTATTACTCTGCTCCTTTTTAAAGTAATACCAGGGTTTAAAAAAAAAAAAAAAAAAAAAAAAAAAGGAAGCAGAGATGCTTGTGTATTTGAGAACAGATGGTATTTCTGAGTTCAGACTGTTACTAATCTCAAATGAATTTCAGTACTTTCAGTTCTGTAATCCACAAATTAATTACATAGCTAAGATACCCTGTTAAGGTGTGTAAGCTTGTCTGGTGTTTACATGGTAAGTATTAAAGGAAAAGGAAAGTTGGAACCAACTTGATTGCTTCTCTAAATTCTCACTGACATCACTGGAATTACTTCGCTTGTTTAAGTATGCTTAAGTATCCTTACATGCTTAAGTACTTAACTGAATCAGAAGCCTTCCTAGAGCATTGACAGTCTCTTGCTTCAGAGCATTGCGGAGATTTTTGTTACGACTGACAGAGAACAGTGCACTGATGCTCTTTACATGGAAAAGACGGTTTTTTGAGAGTTCTATGCGGCTGCCTACTTACTTTGGTTTTATACTAAATCTATCATTTTGCAGAAAACTATTTATTCACCATGTCCGGCATAATCTTTTCAGAGTAAGGTATTTTAAGAAGTAATAGCACTTCAATTATTTGATCAGATTAGATTTGATTACTTTCCTTTACTTGCATGATGGCAGAAATAGTGGGATAAATGAGAGAGTCAAGGGTTAAAAAGAGATGCCAGTCCATAACTTCTTGCCAGTTTGTTACTCTGATGCAGAGAATGTCCAGAGCAGCTGGATATTTACACAAAAATCAGTGCTAGGTGTAGTATTCACTACTGCTGTCTAACAGATAACAATTACCACATGCTACCCAGTCTTTTTTTTGAAAGAACAAAGAGGGTGTCAATAGAAATTTCTGTTTTCCTGTCCTGCTCAGTCTCAAATGATTCGGGTCTATCTGACCTGGTAAAACTCCTTGGGAAAAAAAAAATCAGAAAGGAGTAACAATTGCCTGGAACATTACAGCCTCTGTCTCTTCTGCTGTTCACACATCTTCACTCTTGCTCTGGAAAGACAGCCGTGTTTGGCAAGACCTGTGAAAGCAACCTTTGAGGGGACCATGTTCAGTTATGGGAGCTGCAGCTCTCTGTTTTTAGAGACAATATCATTCATTACAAAGAAGTAACATTTTCATTAGCCAGGATGTAGACTTAAATGCATCACAAAACATTTTCTGAAAGGTGAGTGATGCTCTGGCAATGGCAGTTCCAAGTTTACATGTCATTAGATTTAATGTGAAATGAACATGATTGTATGATTTCGAATTTTGATCCAATCGTTTCTGGTAATTGTAACTTAATGCGATTTTAATGTGTAATCTTGTTTCTAGAAGATGTTTACTAAGCGCCCACTAAAATCTGTATTAGGAGTTTTATTTACAGACAAATGTTTGCTTTCTTTGTCCCTGAATTATTTAAATTCAGTTAGGCATTGTCTTCTGTGGTGTATGATGCAACCAAGGATTAAGGTCTTTTAGCATGGAAAGGACTCCACACCTTTAAAATTCTTTTTTTCTATTCTGTTTTGTTGTCTCACCCCTGAAAGAACCTATCCTCTCAGCTGGAGTGTGGATTTTTAAGCTAGAGATGTGCTGTCCAACAGCCTGGCATCCAGTGCTTTCATCTGCAGAAGGGACGGTGGGGCTTTTATCCCAGGACATTGATCAGAATTACTGCTAGTAGGAGGAATCAATTCTCTTAGGTGCTAGATTTGAACTGTGTAGACTGTAGAATTGCATTTTAATTTAGACCTATTTTCCAGTGTAAAATGATAACGACTCCTTCTGGACATACTATTAGGTCTCAGCCTTGAAGGTCTCTGTTATAATTTCAACATTTATCCACTTATCTCATGAACAAAAGGTTTCTGTTTTAATTTCAGTAATCCCCCATGTGCTCCCAGCACAACCAGCTTCATTGCTGAGAGCACACAGCTCAGCCCCTGAATTCAGTTATATTGATTTCTTCTCCTTCATTAAGGGACAGCTCAGCACCCCACTTCATTAACACTGAGCCAGCATTCGCCCTTTCCTTTGCTCATCTTCCACGAGCTGCCATCTCCTGCCTTCAGTCTGAATTACTGATCACACGCAGCTGAAAGGTTGGAAATGGACCCAGGCAGAAACACAACTTGAGCCTTCTCATTCCCTTGCAAAGCTTCATCACAGCAGTATGGCTTTTCTCCAATATTTGTGATTTGATTGTGCGAAGTTTCTGATGCTGCAATACTTCAAATAATAGCTTTTCTTCATTGCCTGCAGATTATTGAAGTCACAAGAGCAAACCTCGCCTTCTGTATTCCCTGTTTAATTGTGGCTGTCAGAAGACTTACCATCACCTTCGGCTATGTGTGCATGGGGTTTGAACTGCTGTCGGAGCTAGTCAGGGCTCCAGATCATGGTTCAGTGAATATCTATCGGCTAAACTCCATCTCACAGGCAGTTTGGGGGGGGATAGAGTAATTGGGGATACACTACAACTTTATTGCTTTTTTGCCAGATCTTTTGAGTCCCAGGTAAGCTCACATAAATAAATGAATAAAAGGAGGAAACAAATTATATCAATTTTATGTAATTAACAAATTATATCAAATTTGCAATGGAGCCATCAGAAGAATCAGAAGTATGGAAAATAACAGAGGAATGAGGGAAAGGAAATATGGTTACCTTTAGGATGCGAATGAGAGCACAGTTTTAGTTCTTACTATCTCTATCACTTGGGTCTTGATTGCAGTCATTTTGAAAACATCTGAAATGACAGACTCCCTCCTTTGGAGACTGTTGCTGTTGAGATGCTGTGGAGGATTATGTGAGAATTCAAACAGGCTGAAAATCAGCCAAGTTAGCTTGAAATTGAATAACTCAGAACTGAATGCAGAGCCTCTCACAGTTTCATTAGGTGCACGAGCAGGAGCCATGTGTGCTGTGCTGCTATTTCAGGTGGGCAGAGTGGCCCATGTGGTCATATTCTTATTCAAACCCAGATAAAGCATTGGGTGATGGTTACCTGCTTTGAATTCCTACTATCTCAAAAGTATCCTCTTGAAATTTTGCTAACCATACATTTAACTCAAAGCTATAACTGTTTCTTTGCAAGGAAAAGGCATGTTAACCAGTATGAGAGAAGTTACCTTTTACTGATGTATTTTCTGTTTTGTTCCCAAAATTGAATCAGTTATTCTCAGGCAAACCATGTGACAATTTTGTGATGGATTAAAATCAGGTTTCCTCATGGTGGTGTTGGTGGCATGTAGCTGTCTGCCCCACTGAGGTGAGCACATTCATCTGCTGAAACCAGCAAGGCTGACGGACCTTTGATTTCATTTGAGACACCATTAGCTTGTCCTGTGCTGGTAAAAATAAATCAGCTGTGACTTGCTTGCCTTGAGGCTTTTATTTCTCATAGCTGTAGCATTCCTAGTCATTGTGGGGATTTTTATTTTATTTTATAGTGTGAATAACATGGTTTGATTTGTTGTAGAGCTCCACGTGAATGTTGCTTACAGAGAGGAAAGAATTAGGCTACGCGGAGGAATAAGATGATAGTCAACATCATGCGGACTTCTCCAATGTGAAGGCTATTTCCATGAAAAATAAAACAAGTTTTTTTTTTTCTTTTTAATGGCTTAACAGGTACTGTTTGGGCACTTGCTTTCACAGACTGTCTTCTTTGTAGTCTCTTCAGTGATTTTGTCATAGTTTTCCATTCAGATGTGGAACTATAAGATCTGTAATGTTTCTCCTCTACAACCTGAAAGTTATCTTCATGCCATATTAAGAAAAGTAAGAGCATATAGGCGATGTTCTTTAGTATTTGCATCAGTTATTTTCCACATTTTTTAGATGATAACTTTGGTAATATGTTTTGTTGCCTACTCCAGCTTCTTGAACAGAGTTGAAAATTATTTTTGTTAGCCCATAGAAGAGTTATATTCACTCACATTGCTTATATACATTTACAGTATTAATTTGACTTTTGATTAAAAAATAAAAAGACAGTTTTGCAAATCTTATATGTTATTGCTGGGTTCATAATTGTTGTACATCAGTATAGTATCTCATAGTGGAATTTTACATAAGTGTTATGCTTAAGAAACTTACCTCTTGCTGGAGACACATGATCTCAAAACAGGTATGTACTTTTTCTGTAAGATATTAAGAAAAAAGTGTCTGCTTATACTTTAACATCTGCATACTGCCTCTTGATATGTGGCTTGATGGTGTATTGTGCACAAATAAGCATCTTATGTATTTACATTTAGATAGGCGTAGTCCTCCAGGTTTGGCTGTTACCTTTCATCCAAACCCAGCCTACCAAGAAATAGAGCCCATCAGCTTCCAAAATGTTTTAATATCTAGGTTGCCTAAGCCTATTACTACTGTACCAAGAAAAAGGTAAGGTAGTGTCTATTTGTGTTTGAAACCTTAGTGAAATTTTATTTTTTTTATAATTTTGAGGGTTAAAGATGACCCATGGCCATCCAAAGCCTCTAACCAACCTGAGGTAATGATACCTTGTCCATAAACTTTATCTGGAATTGCAGATGCATGCAGCGGTATGCCCTTCCACAGTGTTTACTGTGGAGAACTTGAGTACCATACCTTTATTTATGTTTATGAAAGGGGCAACATGACTGGTTTGGGGGCTTCTTAATTATGTATTTAAGGAAAGTTGAGATACCTAAGGCTCTTTGTAATGGCACCTAAATGTAACTAAACCAAACAAAGAAAATGAACAGGAACTCTTCTCCTTTACCATAGTAATTTCAATGATCTGTTTGCTACTTCATTATTCCTCTGTGCTTTTTGACATTTAGTAGTGTTATGCATTTTATTTCATTTTTTAGACAGACTTCTTTGATTATTGAACAACAACAACTTAGCAATTTAATTTTCTCAATATAAAAATGTAAGTGCTGTCAACAAGATTTTTTTGTTAATCTCAGCAAAGCTATGTGCATGCTTGCACCTCCTGGGTTATGGTGCACAGATTTCAAGATAGCCATAGGGTTGGGATCAGGTACTACTCCACTGAAAGGGAATAATTTATAAAGCAGATCATTAAGAAAGAGAGTTTAAACCTAAATATAATGAAAAAAAAGTCTTTATGAAGAAATCTGGTTTTGTACAGTAGGTGGTCTTTGATTCAAAAACCAGCAATGGAAGTCTGTGGATGTCATTCAGAAAGTGAATATCATTGGCCAGAGTATAGGAATTCTCTGAATTTCTAAGCAATCTGGTAATATGAGGTGGCCCTTTTTTGATTCTTTAAGTAAAATATTAGTTCACTTTGTTGTTGTCTTCCAATTAAAAATTTCAATAATTCTTTGCTTATGAAGAGCCACGAATAAGTAATAGTGTTACTTTTGAGAGATAGTGTATTGTTTGTAATAGTGTGAGTTTCACTTTGCAAAATAATGCCAGATAACCCCCTTTGTGAAAAGAATTCGTGAACAGAGAAATTGCCGTGGCAACCTGGGGAGAAAAAACACTTTAAGTCTGTTTCCTAATCAGCTTTCGGCAAGTACCTTTTGTCTACAGGGGAAAAAGAAAAGGTAAAATGTAATAGCACTTCCGTCTGTGAATAGGGGTTATCTAGTTATGTATTATTTATTAAAAAGTATGTTAAGAAAATTGAATACCAGACTTATTTGATTCTGAAAGATAGCTAAGCTATTAGAATAACTTCTTTGCTTTTACATTTTTTGTTCTTATAATTTCTTACCGAAGGTAACTGATGGGCTAACAAGTCAGTTCACTTTTATCAACCAGATTTAATGAAAAGATGTGATTATGCTTTAGAAGCTCTAAAGTAAAACTAAGGGAATCTCTTCCTTCCTGAAGTAATCCCTAAAGGCAGAATTGAAGACCGTGAGCATGTTTGATAGTTTAAAACAAAGCCCTGGAAAACATGGGTATTTACTGAAAGTACAGCCAAAATCTTGTACCATTTGTACTTGAGCAGAACTTGTCAGAAGTTTGACTAATCACTTTTTGGCTGAGACAATTATTTTAAGCGTAAATTCTTCACTACCTTTGGAATTCACATTTGATGGGAAGATTTCTTTCTTTGCAAGAGAGAACATGTATGGGTGTAGTTCATCAGAGGTACTGTATATGCACATTGTGTATATATATAAAATGTATGTGCAGTACAGGTTATGTATATAATGAAGGCTTTACTTTTTTCTACTTTTTTCCTTATGTGCTGTAGAGGAAGGACTAGGAGAACAGGAAATGTTGAATTGAAAAATATGGATGGAACACTAGGGAAGAAAGACGTGAGGGGTATAATGTGATAGATTACTGACCATTGGGATTGTATTTGGTATTCCTGCATCTACCACGCTGTCTCCCTGTGGTGCTGGCAAAAGAACTTAAACAAGACTCCAGTTATAATTACTGTTAATTTCTTGAGCGATTGACTCTATATGCTGGACTCACTAAGGGCTTTGTCAGTAAGCTGCTAGTCATTAGGGAAACGCATGTCAGTAGTTACTTGGGGACAACTTGGTCGCAGGGACCTCCTCTCCTGGCATTCAGATCTGCCTTGTCCGGACCTCCTTCAAAGCAGACATGACGTAAGGTTTAAGTTGGTTTCTCAGGGCTTCATCGACTTGAGTTTTGGTGACTGAGGGACAGAGATTGCACAGCGGGGACTGGATGCCCTCTTGCAGTATTCAGCCACTCTGTAAAAGACAGGCTTTTTCTTATGGGAAATGACTGAAAGGAGCTGTGTATCTCATGTACTGGAAAATGAGGTGTCTCAGTGTAACTCAAATGAAGTGTTCTGAATTTTATGGTTTGTTATATTGAAGTTTTGACTTAAAGTACTGCAAAGCTATTCAGTGTAACTGCTAAGCTGTTGAGTTTATTATTTTTTAAAATTTTTTTCATTAAATTAGTGTGTACACGTATGGGTTAATATAGCAGAGCTTAAAAAACAGAATAAAGCAGAGCCCTTTTACTGGGGAAAGAACTGCTTAGGTAAGCCTCAAGGGGATTGTATGCCTGAGATGATAAACAGAAACAATTGTTGACTTGCTTGTCAGGATTTGAGATTTTCCTCTTACAGGAGCTAGTGTCAGCAGTGTTAAATCCAGAGGCCCTTCAGAAAATGTAGAATAAATATCTGAGACATAGATAGCCAGAATTTAGGTCATCTGAGAGGTTACCCTGAGGTAAACGGAAAATAAAAATGTCATTTGATAAGAAAACTCTTACACACAGGAAAGAGTGAAAATGTTTTCCTGCAGGTGCATTCTTTTTTTTCTTCCCCTTGGAAGAACAATGAGCAGAGTGTAGTGTCAAAATCTGTATTTAAGTTGAAGTACTTCAAGTGAGAGGGTATGGCGAGATAAATCTTGAATGCTCTGTGAAATACTATAGTAATCATTTTTTCTATATGTGGAAAAAAATGCTATTGCATCACCATCACATTAGTTTGTGACTTAACATAACCAAGGGGATGGCAATATAAAATCTTGTTAGTGAGCGCAGGAGTGTTTGGTCCTGTTCAAATGCTTTATTGTACCTGTATAATAAATATATAAATATTATATATAATATATAAATATATAATGAAGTAAGAATAGTGCACCGTGTTAAGTAAGGCATAGATTTCATAGGTAAAAAACAAACTACTTCAAGAATTTCTCCTTTGTTTCACCTGAGGCACAGATAATATTTTTGTTATTAATTAACGACGGTGTCTTTTTTTGGACAGCCTACAATATAATTTAAAAATTCCACTGGGTATTTGTTCTTCAACAAACTTGAAAAGTCCATTCCAATATTACTGTGTTTACTTTATTGTACTGTGTTTTGTGAAGGTGATCAGAAATATGTTTGGTTAATTCTTACTTTATTTACCATTCTCATCAATACATTTCAAAGTTCTTAGAAGCAAGGTGGGGTTTTGTGCTTGTCATGTACTTCAGATACAAAGCTCTGATTTCATTTGGAAGTTTAACTGAAATGTGTATGAGGATAATATCCTACACCTTTTTGGACAGCATCTAGAGTCGGATGAAGAGTCGCTTTATCTCTCAGGAACTTTTTAAAACTCCTCATGGCATCAGTACTCAAAAAAATTGCTTTGTATTTCATCTTTGTTCAATTTTCTGATGAGGTGCTGAACCCCGTGCACTGTTTATGGGGTTAACTCACCATATGCCTGCTGCATTTTGGGACACATGACAGTTTTTGTTTTAGTAATTTGCTACAAAACTTTATTATGGATACTTAAAATTTTACTGGATTTGGCAAATAGTGTAGTTTTTCCATTCTTTCCCTGGTTGAATGTTTTGGGAACTTATTGCCAGAATGTAAAGGCCATGTAAATGTATTGACAAATTTCATGTACTCTCCCAGATGAAACTCTCCTGGCGTAATAGATGACCTGTCAGACTCCATGTGGTCTTACAGCATGTTAATATAAGAACATCTGACAAACCTATCCATAAGTAATCTAACCATTATTATAGCTATGATTCAAAGTTCATTAAAAGAAAAAAAAAGTGATATATTGAAATAAAACAAAGCAAACCATCTCAAAAAGAAAAAAAAAAAAGAAAAAGAATCTTGTCAGATTTGTGACAAGTCAGTGCGGAAGGAGTCACACTGACAGAGATCAGTTTAAAGTCACACTCATTTTGTCCTGATGGTAGTACACATTCTTCTGTGGGAACAAAATTAATGAAAATTGCCCATTTTTTTTTCCTTTACTGTGTGATTTGTCATTTGAGCTTCTCTTAATGTTACCATAATACAGCGACAGATTATATTACTAAGGTTTTGTATTTTCCCAGCAGGCCCTTGAATGTCGCACACTTCAGTTTACATTTTAATGTTTTAATCTTTAATTTGGTAAAATATTAAGATACGTCTTACCCAAATATCACGAGTCAGTTTTAACTGACTCTGTGAAAAGTGCTAAATTTGCACCTGTGGCAAAATGTTGTAGTTCACACCTCTTCAAAACTGCCGGAGAACTGGGGAATGAAAGGGCTCTTCTAACAACTGAAAAAGATCAACTGAAATTATTTTGGGTTATGCAAAATAGATTCTGTCACCTCCACACTAAAGCCCTCCTGTTACCTACAGCCGCGTTTACGTATAAATCTCCCTTCCCTGAGAAGCAGCTGAATAATCTGACAAGCTATGAGGTGTGTGCAGTTTTTTTCTAAATCAGTAATACTTATAAGAAGAATCTAACTTGTTCTTGATTTTTAACCCTGTGAATGTTGCTAATAGCTTCAGCTCACTTTTTATCTTCAGCCTAAAGGAGCCTGTTAGGAATAATTGTAGGCTTAACAGTGTCAGCTTCCTCTGTGTGCTCTTGTCTTAATCCCTCAGTGTCCTCTGTTTGATAGGCACATCTAGTGTGGAGGTTGGGTGGTGGTGGTGTTCATTTTCTTTTCTGAGGCCTTTATACAATTATTTTTCTGTGTTTTTTTTTTTTGTCAATTAGATACATATAATCACTGTTTAAATATGTTTTTGTTGTATCTAATACTGGTTTTTGAGAGTGTATTTGGATCAAAAGAAATGAGTTGTAAGGATCAGAATGCTGGAAATTGATGTTTCAAGTCTATTGAATTGCAATATTGAAGCTAATCGTTATGTAATAATCTTCCAGCAATGACTACTGAGCATAAGATGAGACCAAGGAAAAGCTCTGTTGGTTACTGAATCCAAATCATTAAAGTATTTCTATAAAAAATAAGGGAAAGATTAACAGTTAGTAATATGAAAAGTACTGGGCAATAAATAAATTCTTAGTAAGCTTCTTATTCTCAGCAAAAATGCTGTTTCCTAAGTCACATAAGTGTATAAAGCTCTAATAGAATGGAGCATTTAATCAGTAAATTTTCTCAATGCTTTGTCTACAATTGTAGGTAGCTGTTACTTATCTTAACTCAAAGAATTTTCTCTTCTGCATCCAAAAAATAAAATTCAACTTGTAAGTAGTTATCTGAATGAAAATGTTGTACATTCCAGGTTATGGGGAAGAAGTCTCGAGGCATGTGAACACGTTGGAAAGGGAGCAGTAATATTTGCCTATCTAGCAGCACTTTGGCTGGGTAGCAGTGGTGGTCGGCAGCCAGGTGTCTGGAAGATGAAGTAGATCTGTAATTCATCAGCTCTTTATCTTTTCTGGGGTGTTTTTTCACTTCTGTTTTACTTGGCATGGAAGGAATCTTACAGCTAGGAAAATGTGGGGATGGTATTCTACAGACACTGAGTTGAAAACTGCTGGAAGAGAAGGATCTGTAGCCAAAAGCTGTAGAACATCTTCCATTCTGTGTTCAGAGTCTCTGAAGCGTGGAGCTCAGACTTGCAAGATTTCAGAAGTTTTAATATGTAGAGATATTACTGACTTCTTTTACAAAAAAATTATATTGTGATTTTTCTCATTTACTCCCTTCATTTTTGGAAGGTTTGAGTCCTTTTGTGAGTGAGATCTTGACTTCTGTGCTGCAGTTTTATTTTCATACTTTGCACAGCATTTAAGTTACAAACTTTTTAATGGAAGTTGTTCTATAAATTTAAATTTGTATTCTTTTGGCTATTTCTTCTGGATTTTTCAATGTTTACATAACAATATGCTTTCAATATTCTATTCTGATGATACATGGAGTAAAGAATGCAAAAATTATATTTTCTTATAAATGTACGTTAATTTCATTACATTCAGCTAGCAAAAAGTGTATTTGTGTTTTAGTAACTATATTTCTCCTATTTGACATTTTACCTAATTTATTGGGTAATAAATATTTTGGTTGGGTAATCCAACCACTGGAAAAGTCCTTTCTTGCACTAGTGCTGTGAATATTGCTTTTGCATAGAAAAGAGTTTTTCAGCTTTGGACAACTGTTCAATATCTGTTTAATCTTGGGTACTTAAATGAACACAAGGTGAACTAGCAGACAGGGCTCCAGGATGCAGTAGGAGTGAGTTAACCTACATGCTTCACTGACATTGGTTTTTATTATACATGTTAAAATGTATGGTTCGTATCAATCCCAGTAACTTTAGATGTAAGGACTCTTTGTTGTGTTGACTTTTTTTTTCCCAAAGCAGCTTTACTTTCACATCTAAAACTTTACTTTGTCATCCAAAGCATCTTTACTTTCACCTCACTGTGGCCTTCCAGTATTTGAAGGGAGCTTATAAGCAGGAGGGGGACTATCATTTCCATGCTCTGATAGTGATGGGACAAAGATGAATGGCTTTAAACTAAGAGAAGGGAAATGTAGGTTAGATGTCAGGAAGAAATTCTTTACTGAGAGGGCGCTGACGCACTGGCACAGACTGCCCAGAGAAGCTGTGGCTGCCCCATCCCTGGAGGTGTTCAAGACCAGGCTGGGTAGGGCCCTTGGCACCTGTTCTGGTGGGTCACAGCCCTGTCCATGGCAGAGGGGTTGGAACTGGTTGGTCTTTGAGGTCCCTTCCAACCAAAGCCATTGTATGATTTGAAAAATCACTTTGAAACATATTACATATCATGCAAGTTATGAGCAGAAAAACAGAGTAATTTAGGCTTCTGGATGCATTTAGATTTTCAAAGACATCACAGATACCATAGTAGTACAGATGATTGATGTGGTATTTGGGCTGATTTGTC
The DNA here is from genome assembly GCF_002078875.1 of Numida meleagris. Classification (NCBI taxonomy): domain Eukaryota; kingdom Metazoa; phylum Chordata; class Aves; order Galliformes; family Numididae; genus Numida; species Numida meleagris. The sequence continues at coordinate 25,522,722 of NC_034413.1, forward strand.
AAATGGCTTTGAATGTATGAGGTCAGTAATAGTTTCATGACATTACATTTCCACTTAGACAAGCATGCAAAAGTAATAGTTACTGTTTTATATTTCTCATGAAAGTTAAAACATCCTTTTGAATGTTGTATGTATATAGGACATCTTCTCCTTCCATTGTCCTATGTAGGACATCTGTGTATCTGTATGCCTGAATGTGCTGTGAATGCTGTTTAACACTAGCATCTTGATGGTACGTTATGTATGGAATTCTACATAGAATTACAGTAATTGAGGGCAGTGTAATGGGGCTGGGGGCTGTTACCAAAAACAAACTTCGTTCTAAATACTCATTTTCCCTCTTAAGTAGTCGCAGTTCTTTTGAAAGCAATATAAATGCATGAAACAATATTCATCTCAGTCACAGGAGTAGTTCTGTTTTCTCTGGCAGAATATTTTGGATTACTAGATTGCTTATGAAAATGCAAGTGGCAACTGTTTTTTTAAAAGGTCTGTTTTTCTTTGTCCTTTCATACTTTTAGGCATAAAGTAGAAACACTGATCTGTGTTATGGTTTTGTGATTTTTGTTGTCGGTATTCCACATCATTACATCGTGTAAGGTACGGGCAGTTAAAGAGTTAATCCCCTGGTTACTGCAAACTACCTTTTTTGGTGTGTCCCTCTGAGGGGGAGGGGAGGAAGTGCACTCCCCAGGGGTCTTTGCGTTGGAGGGGAGGGGGTGAAGCCGCGTGGGAGACGCGGGGTCTGTTCCTTCCTGCCCGGCGGAGAAAGCACGTGGTCCTCCTGCAGTTTACTGTGTAAGATTTTCAGCCTGTAAACTCTCTATTATAATTCTACTAGCCTCATTTTGATATATTTAGTAAAATTAGTTGTTCCTCCTCAGATTGGTGCCGCTGTTTTTGTGTTAGATCTGCATACGAGTCCCCTACTTTCCCCTCTTCCCTTTGTTTTCCCAGGTTGCAGCTCCGCGGCTTCTCTGCCGCTTTACCCACCGGACCCCCCGGGGGCTGGCCCCTACTCACTGGCAATTTTTTTTTTCCTTCCTCTTTTCTCATTTTTTTTTCTTTCGGGCCTGTCCCCCTTGTCACGGACGCAGACCCTTAGATAATACCGTGACAATCTGTCATTTAAAAAAATAAATAATCAGTATAACTTCAGAAGAATGTTCTTGGTTTAGGGCCTGACTTACGGCTTGCAGATGATGAGAACTACTGAAGCTTAGAAGAAAAAAAGATTTTCTGAGTTCTGATTCTTCTCCTTTGTAGCAGCTGCTGGTTTTAAACTTTGTTGTTGCTCAATTAGTGGTTTACAGTTTTGACACTGAAAGTCTTATCTCCTCTAGTGTGGATGAAGTTAAAACATACTTTGTCATTTCAGACTTGGACTTTTCTTCCAAGTTTTGTGATAAGAATATAATCTGGCTTGAGCTGAAACACTGTTTTTCTCATTGAATTAGGGAGTTAGGGGCCCTGAGTTGGGTCTTAGTTTAACTGTCCACTAAATTGCTTAGCTTATCTTCACTGCCAGACATTGTTTAGTTTAGCTCTCCATTATCAGATTGATGCAAGTCAGTAAGAGAAGAACAGGAAAACAGTGAAGGGGGAACGAGTATGATAAGAAACTACAAAGGCATGCAAGATAGGAGAGCCTCCCCTGGGACAAAGGTCAAGATGAAGACTCCTGACTTCATCCAAGAACGCCCACCGAATGGGGAGGAAGACGTCGAGCCTTCATCCAGCGACCACCAGAAGGGGCTACAATGCATGCGCAAAGGGGAGGAAAAGTAATGAATATGTAACCGGGCTCAATGAATATGTATAAGTTTGGCTTTTAAATGTCTAACACTTTTGTCTAGGGGTATGCGAGTTTGGTAGGGCGGTGACCCCCTCGCATCCGGTGTGGGCGCAGCACCGTAATAAACATACCTGCTTTATAACCTAATCACGGGTTATGGAGTTTGATTCCGCAAGTCACATAAACATAGAATGGTATATGTCTTTGTTATCTAGGCTATTTATAAGCACCTCGGACATCTCAGGAAGATGAATCTTATCAAAATACATTCTCAAGAAGCACGATGGTAGCATTATCTGTGGACATATGGTGCACAACAAAGTTCAGTGTTTCCCTCTTACAAAACCGAGGCCATTCTTTTACCTGGAATTCACAGATTATCTCTCTGCAGGAGCCTGTGAAAAGCTTTGACTGGGTTTTGTGCCTTGTCATGAGCTGCATTTGTGGGAGTATTTGTATGGAGAACCAGTTTTGCATTTAACATAGGGATGAACCTGACAGCTTACCAAGCTCTGTTTCTCAGTGACTGGGAATCTACGTATGTGGCTGGTGCATGACTATATAAAAAACGATGTGAGGTATCTTTTATTCTCTATTTACAGCTGTGCTGTTTTTTTTTTTTTCCCAAGAAAATGGGATAATGATACATGTATTATTCTATAAAATAATACAAATTTAAAACAAACAAGAACAACCCCACAGCCAGGAAAGAGCAGTTGTAGAAGAAAGAATCCTGGCCATTGACAGATGAATTGAGATTAAGAAGATCAAGAATTGTGTTGTAATAGGCGGTTGCGAGGATACGAGATGTAACGAGAAAGGCCCCTCCCCGAAGGAACAAGGACTAGTCGACCAAAGAATGTACCCGAGACACAAGAAAAATGGCAAACTAAGATGATCCGATAAGCTACCTTTTGATATGTCAATAGATGGAAAATACTGCTTCATGCTTCACTGCTCATGCCTCAGCAAAAATATCCAATCAGCATTAAGGGAGTAAGCTTTAGATGGCAATAGTAGATAACAAGTATCATAAAAGGAGTGCTACACTTTTGAATAAAAAGAAGCTTTTCTTGCTGCTATGATGGCGTGTGTGTGTGTGTGAGTGAGTGTGTTTTCAAGTGGTGCCGAAACCCGGGAATGAAGACGTGGACCATGGGGACGACGGGGCGTCAATATCGACAGGGGGCCGTGGGGACGACAGCGGCTGCGTAAGCCAAAGGGTGCGAAATATAGCCCGAGGGGACAGTGGGGCACCTTTTTGACGCGATACCGAGGGGACGGCGGTGGGGATTCATCCCGTCCCAGATGCTGGGGACCTTCATCTTGCTCTTTGCTCGGTAAAGGGTTTGCAGGGGGCGCGGCGGGTGCGATCTTCGTGGGCGCGGTGTCCTGTTCCTCTGCCGAGCACCTGATAACGATATCTCCCCCGCCAGATCTCCCCTCCTTTCCCCCTCCCCCCGGATCGCCAGGCTCACCAGAGGTGCTCCGGGCTCCCCCATCAAGCCCTAAGAGTTTTCACACCTCAATAGCTGCCTTTCCCTCCTCCCTGGCTGCCCACAAAGCTCCTAAAATCAATCCCCAGGTTTTTAACTCTGCCGCTTTCTGAGCGCTCATTGTATGTCGCGCCAGTGCAGATGTGAGAGAATCCCACTTCTGGTGATTAAGTACGTCCCCTGGAGTATCTATTTCTCCTTCCCTTTCTAAGCGAGAAAGTACCGCGGTGATCTCCTTCTTAGAAGGCATATTCTTGCCGCAGTAATCTTTACAGAATTGCAACAATACCTTAATTACAGAATCCATGGTCAGCGCCCCGCCGTCCCCTCGGGTTTACACGCTGAAAATAAAGCGACGCACCGCCGTCCCCTCGGTATCGCGTCAAAAAGGTGCCCCGCCGGTTCCTTGCTAGAAAGTGGTGTTTCCACCTGTTACCTGCTTGATGATATTAGGTAAAGAAAATAGCAACAAAAATGAGAAAAGTTGCTTCATCTTCTGTAAAATATTTTTCAGAATGCAATTTTCTAGTTCATAAAATGTGAAATGCTTGAGGCATGTACAGGCAGATGGGATGTGATCTTTGTCCCTCAGAATCCTGTGCAAGAGAGGATTTTAGGGATTTTAGGGAGGCATGTTTTTTTTCTTTTTTTTTCTGTAAAAATCAGAGCAGAAGTGTGTAGGGAAGAGGGTGGTCATGGAACATTCATTGGCAACGTTATATTGTCTTGCTTGTCCCCATCCTCTCCTTCATAGAATCACAGAATTAGCAAGGTTGGAAAAGACCTTCAAGGTCATCCGGTCCAACCATCCACCTACCACCAATATAACCCCACTAAACTCTGGTTAGTCTCTAAAACCAGGATGAAGACTATATACCCAGTGATACAAGCTAATGTCTAATAATAATAAAAAAAAAAGATTGGTATCTAATAACAGCCGATACATTCTTGTGTATTAGTGTGCAGAGAACTGAAATAAACAGCACCCAAAAACCAGAATGTAATGTGATGAGAGATGGCTGGATGTTACTTTTGAAAATCAGAAGAACATCTGTAATCTTTTTCTAAATGATACTTCAGCTGTCATGACAAAATAATTTAAAATAATTTGGGATAACTTCTAGAATTAAATTTCTATTTATGCTTCTACACATACAAAAAAAATCAGCCTCCTAAGATTAATGGCCAGTAAAATTCTACATTTAGAAAGGTTGTGCAATGGTATAATGTTCTTAAAAAAAAAAAAAAAAAAAGAGGCAAAGAGGCAACGTGTCAGAGTTTTATCAAGCTGTCCAGTTTATCATTGTAGTCCATCTTGCACGTAGCTTTTTAATTTCCTTTAGTTACACAAAAGGGTGCCATACATGTATTATAGCACTATTTCATAAGCAGCATGGAATCAGTGACTGCTGTAGATGAAGCCAGAGGTCCCTATAACCCAGAGTTCTGTTTGCAGCGAGGAGTCTAAGAAAATGACTGTAGAAGTATCTGTGATTCTTCCTAATAGTTTTCTGGCCCTTTTTGGATTGAGCACTTTGGGGATGAATGTATTCCTGTGTATTTATTAAGCTTTAACAAGCTTCTCTTACTCATATGTGTTGTCTCCCTTAAATCTGGATGTAACCTTACCTTCCTAAACACCGTTAGCAAGGAGGCTGACAGCTCAACTGTTTGTTGGCTGATGAGTCACCTCATCGGGTTTTGAAGCTGCTTCCTTTTAGTTTCAGCTGATGCCTCCTGCTCCTTATTATGGACAACAGAGTGGAGAATCAATTTTCATCACCTTGACCTTGATGACCATGTTTTTGTAGTCAGTTGTTATTCCTCTTCTCAGCCATGTCTTTCTGGAAAGAGACTGAATGTTTTTGTCGTGCTTGGAAATTTCTTGCACAAAAGATATTCTGTTACCTTAGCCTGTCTTAAGTTTCCTTTCTCTGAATCTCTTCCAATTTTACCACGTGTCCTTCTGTGCCCTTTTTGTGTTGGGAGTCCAAAATGGCACTCAACATTGATATTCACAGAGCAGGGATTTACATAATAGCAAAATGACTGACCACAGCTTTCCTAAAGTTTAAACTGCTGCTTTACCTTTTTAATCACTACTGGTAGATTAGTTTGGATTCTTTTCACTCTTCATACCCATTCCTGTTTCTATAGTGATTTTTTCAGTCACTGGCCACTGAGCATCCTATGATTTTCATGATCCTTATGTGAAATCAGATGAGTAGACTAAATTGTATCTTTCTGAAAGCATCCAACTTTAATTTGATATTTTCAATGAAAGAAAAATCCATTGGTTAAAATGATCTTGGTTAGAAATTTCCGATGTGTATCAGGATTATCCTCCGATCTAGACTGGGCTTACTACATCTTTTTATTTGAAACTGATCAGTAACTTTTCACATTCGTTCAGTGTTATGGCATACGTTCCGAACAAAACCAAACAAAAGAAGTAGTCATATATGTGTAAAAAAAATTGTGGGTGTTTTTTGTACTATTTGCTTTTGGTCAATACAGCTGTTCCCAAACATAGTCATGTGGATCTTGATGCCCGTGGAAAGCTGTTTTGTAAGACTGAGATCCTGATTTGCATGTGAAAACACAGTGATTACTGTCAGAATGGTGCAATCAGAAGTGCAAGCAGGGAGTGCCACCATGTCTGTCCTATGTAATTTCAATTTAGAAAAGTAAGATGCTGTGCATATGTACTTCTCAGACAAAAATATAAATAGATACTGAAATTATTAAAAGTGTTGAACAAAATAATTAGCCTGGCAGGTTCTAAGAAATTTCTGTTCAGCTTGGATGAACCCAGCCCAGGATCAGTTCATAATAAAATTATCCGTCATTAAAATTAAGTGTGTGATGTAAATTAAATGGCACTGTGTAGACTGGAGAAGTAGATGAGGGGATGGGTTCCAGAGAAGTAAAGAAGAAGCTAAATTTTACCATGTCATGTGAATCAGAACAACACTCTTTTGGTGAGATTATACAAGGGCTGATCCGAAAGTAATGCCTCCTATTTTATTATGTTAGCCCGTGACATTGAAAGTGGATGTTGGTGGTATGGCGGTAGAGACTGAACCTTCCCACGAAAATTCTATTACATTTTGTTGCTGTGTTACGGATGGCAGCAGAGGGGCAGTCTGACAGAACGGCATCTGACATGAAAGTGGATGAGGCGAAGATGTAGAACTGAATTCCTCTATGCAGAAAAAATGGCACCCATTGATATTCATGGACACTTGGTGAACATTTATGGAAACCAAGCAGTGGATATGAGCAGAATGAGGCTGTGGGTGGTGCCTTTCAGCAGTAGTGACAGTGGGTCACCTTCACTGTGAGTTAGAAGGGACAATCAAAGGGTTAACTACTGCATGGAACTGGAATAAGTAGAATGCAAGGCAAGATAAGGAAAGGAACTCGGTGAAACCCCATTATCAGCAAGGACCAGTACAAGGAGTTGACCGAAGATAGAGTGACTCTGCAAAAGCAGCAGTGGGGTGAAAAGGGCAGAGTGATGAAGACCTCGAGCCTTCATCCAACGACCACCAGAAGGGACTACAACGCATGCGCTGAAGGGACGGACCATATGCAAAAGAATTCCCAGGAAGTGATGAATATGTAGATGGGTCCTGGGAAACCTGCTGAATATGTAGATGGGTCCCAGGAAACCTGCTTAATATGTATAAGCTTGGCTTTTAAATGTGTGGTGTTTTTGCTTACCGGTGGGCAAGCTAGGAGGAAATATCCCCCTTGCCCCCGGCATATGTGCAGTGCTGAATAAAACATACCTGCTTTGTAATCTCACTTGGGTTACAGAGTTTGATTCCGCAAATCAACTGATGCAAATCTTTGAATATGGCATGCAGGCTCTTGCTCATCGCTGGCAAAAATGCATAGCTAATGGTGACTGTGTTGAAAAATGGTAGCTTGTAGCTGAGAATTTGCTCTATCAAATAGCATTATTGTGCTCTTAGTATCTCTTGTAGTTTCCGTGAAAATAAGTAGAAGGCATTATTTTCAGAGCATTCTACATATAAATGAGCCTGTGTTTCTTCTTACTGTTACACACATGACTCCAGTGAAGTCAACTGACTTGGATGAGACTTGCTAAAATAATGTTTGGGCTTTTAATCTTTACTTTAGTCTCATGTGGAAGACTGACTAATGTTTAAGACTGGATTTGTGGTTGTTGCTAAAGATTCTCAAAGTCTTTTTATTCTGATGTCTTTTATTTTGTAATGTTTTTTTTTTTACCTCTTGCGTATTTTCTTCCATTGATTTTTTTTTTTTTCCTAAATATTGAAGTCATTCCGGAGTACAATATTTGTGTTTTGTTTTTTTTTTTCCTGGATATAGTCATATTCAGCATGTTATTCATGCAATGTAGTAAATCAAAACTCTGGAGAAGTTTTCAAAGGGAATATGAAGTTAAGTTGAAAATGTAAGGAGAATATTTCTACAGTCTTTCTGCAGTGTTACAGGCTCAGTGCAAGATTAGATACATACTATTTGTATTGTTACCTATTCTGAAAGGGAAGTAAAAGAATGTTAATGCAAATCAAAAATAAAAATTATGTATTTTTTTCTTTCTGTTCTTTTTTTTTATATTTGTTATTCTTTAATAGGTAACCCTCTAAGGTATCTATGCAGAGTATCATTCCAGACCTGTAGTGAGTTTTACTACGAAGTCTACTTAAGGATTAATTAAATAATCTCTTAGTTAATGATGCCTCCCCCTTAGGCACTGCATTGTGGGGATTATTTCTGCTGGCAAACTCTAGGCAATAATCTGTGTTTAGTTGTTTTTAGCTAAAACAGTGTGATAAAGCTGCAGAGATGTCTGAGTTGTTATTCAGAGAAACCCTCAGGATCACTGGACTTCTTGAAGAGAAGAGAGTAAAGAAGAGCAGGGATTCAGTATGAAATCATGTTTATTGTAGATCTTTATATTGTAGGAAGTAAGAGATAAGGAGGAGATTAATACAGTATTGCATGGATTGCTCAAAAAAAAAAAACAAAAAACAACCTGAACCAACTATGTTTTTAAAAAAAAAAATGAATTAAGGGTCAAAGGAGATATATGGTTTGCTCAAAAAAGAAAATTGGCTATGTTTAAAAATGGGAATTAAAAATGTAAGGTAGATGCAATTATAATGAAAATGTATTTCATAAGAATAAAGAATGTTGTGTATAGGTAACTGCTGACATTTATCACTCTTGGAAGTTGTAGAATTTCTCTCTTCCTCCCATCCACTGAGGATAATGTGCTCTTTGTTTGTACTGGCAACTTTGGTTTTTTTGTTTACTTTGCATCAAGTTGGCTTTCTCTCTGGCCCTTCCTGCCAGATCTCTATCTTTCTTTTCTGTTCCTTTGGATAAACAGCCAGCAAACAGCATCAGTTTACTGCTTAACTCAGCTGTGTTCATGTTTGGCATAATACGGCCTTTCATGTTCCAGCTCTGAATGTCAGGGACGAAATAAATGCTGCTCTACTTTTCTATTGGATCAAGGTGATACAGCAGCTCTGGTTCTACTCTGAGCTTCCTTTTTGTAAGTTCTTTCAATGATCCAGACTCATGTCAGCAAGTAGGCTTAGATATATGCCATCATCTTAGTCAAGTGTTTAGACATGTAAGAGAAAAAGAGAAACTGGAAAGAAAGTTTGTGACAAGACTTCCTTCTGACAAAACTATCTATGTTCTGATCAGCTGTCTAAGTCTCTTTAATTCCGGTCAGCTTTTGTAAATATTCTAACAATCTGAAGAAGTCATTACTATTTCTTATGCTTTTTCTCTTGTTAAAATGGATTCTACTGGTGTCATGAATCTTTTATACAGGTCTCTGGGATGAGAAGGGGAAAGAAAACCAGAGACTTTTAAATAACCTGCTCAAAAAAAACTTTTCCTATGAAAAATATTTCACTATTCTGATCTGACCTACATAGGGTAGAAGCAAGAGTCATGTCCTGATGGAGGATAAAAAAAAATAAAATAAATTCATCAATTACTGTATTTTAATGCAGTTTCAGTTTAGGTTTTTGAGTTCAATACTGAAATATATCAGGCAATACTGATATAATACTGATAAATTGACATTAGAGAACTTCATTAATACTACAGGATTTTGTGACTCTTCAAAATAATGTCTGTCTTTGTGGGAGATTTTGTGAGTCCAACTCTAAAGGAATAATGAGGCTTTTACGTACAAGTGTACTTGATTTTTTTTTTTACTGTTTGCATCCTTTAAGGGAGAAGAGTTTTATCCCCTTTCCTCTGCAGCAGTTGATGTTTTCTGGTTTTGACTATGAAACCACTTCAGCATACCTGAGAAAATGGGCTTCATAAATTCAAAGCACCTTTTTCAATAATCTGGTGGGAGGAGTTGTCTGCACGTGTGCCCACAGGACAGATGTAGTCTCCATTAAAACATGTAAAAATACTCCTGTGCATGAAAAAAAATGAAGAAAAGGAGACCATAGCTTTCTTGCTAGTAATAGAAGAAGGCGGCATATTTTCATTCCTGAGACCCTTGTTACTAACATCAGGGAAGGGACTGCAGTTACAGAATCACAGAATGGTTTGGGTTGGAAGTGAAATAAAGATGATATAGTTCCAACCCCCTGCCATGGGCAGAGGCGCCTTGCTTTAGACCATATTACCCAAATTGCCTTCAACCTTGAATAGTAACTGTAATGATAAACTGTTGCTACAGCAACTATTTCCTTAAAAAAAAAATCTAGAAAGCTGCACCAGTCAAAAATGGATTTATCAAGCAATTATTATGAAGTAGTTATATTGTAATGCAATATAATGAACCTGGAAGGCTCAGAATGGTCAGATGGAGATGAAGATCTTTAACTGTTATGCAAATACTGATGCTGGACACTGTGTCACTTGCTGTAAGGATGCTGCTCTTTTGCTGGAAGGTGCTTGAACAGGACCAGGGCAAAACAGGGCTTCCCGCTCCACACTGCCTAAAAGTGGGCGTGTGCAATGCATGTACAGGTGTGGCTGTAATATAATGTATTCTCATTTAGAAACAGTGGATAAAAATAATTGCAGAATACTTCCAAACTTTCTATATGTATTTGCATGCAGTCTTCCTGCATCTGTTATTTTAGCACTACTTTTTGTCAAGGTTAGTGTTTACCCTGTATGAACTGAATGATTTACATTCTTTATATATATTTAAGTGTATACGTATTATTAAGTGTGAATACATGTACACACGTACATGTGCAAACATACACATACAGGTTTAGGATGCAACAGGAAAAAATAAACCTACAAATACACAGAGGTAGATGCTTCCACTTTTCTCTCTTGAACTTGCGAAAACTGGAATACAAATCTCCACTTTATTCAAGTGTTACAGTTTACTTTACTCAATAAAATTGTGCCTGATGGGGAGGGTGGGTGAGGCAAACCTTTTAATCTTCTCACAGTTGTTAATCAAAATACAGAAATTAACAGTACTTGTTATAACAGTTCTTGAAATAAGTACTGCATGTATTTATAATTTAAAGGTGCATGGAGCTTGCTTAATCATTCATTAATGTGTATTATAGTGAATTATATAGAAAAACAATCGCTTTATGTCAGAAATTATGTGAAAATTAAGGGCATTTTGTAGTGGGAAAACTTTTTCTTATGCAGTAGAAAGTTTTTGTTTACATAGGTTGCTCTGTAAGTAATGCCTCCTGTTTATTTCCATGGAAACTAAAACAGTTACAAGGAGCAAAGTAACACCATTTGATAGAGCAAATTCTCAGCTACAAAATGCTATTAAAAAAAAAAAAAGCAGTCACCACCATTAGCTATGCATTTTCACTAGCCATTAACAAGAGCGTGCATGCCATGTTAATAAAAATCTTCACCAGTGGAGGTGACCCACTGTTATGATAGTATTGTTGCTAGAAAATGTTGCTCATACAGTCCATCTTTATATGCCCAAACAGATGGAAGTCAGAAGGTGCCAAATCCAGACTATATGTTGGGTGTGGTAGGGCATTTCCACCAAGATTGGCCGTGTGCTCTGTGGAATGGAACTAGAATGGGGCCTGACACCACTGTGTTGCAAAAGAAAGGTTGTCGTCTCAGAATCAAGGCCAGAATCAACACAAGAAAAAGTTGAGTAAAGTGCACAGTGACTTACAAGTACTGTAAGACTTACTAGGGGAAAAAAAGAGTAAATATTAACTAGGACAGCCTGGTTTACTGGCAGAAATCTGAGGCCTTTTAATTTGAGATGTTGCTGTTTACTTGCACTGAGTTCTGGGTTTGCTGTTTGTGCATAATGTTTGTAGTTTCATATCTGTTATTAGTACTCTATAATTAACATGAATTTAAAAGTAATTTTGCTTCTTTTAAGAAAGATAATGGTATTATCTGTAGCTTCTCAGTCTCTCTTAATGGGTTTGGACCCTGTGCTTTCCTGTTAGCTACAATTTTCCCTTTTGTTGGTTTTTGCCTATGTCTGCAGTCAAATTTACTACTAATTTTTTGTGTGTGTATTAGAGCACAAAGACTGAGTTTCTATTGCCGCCTTCTCTCATATCCCATTAAATTTATGGAAGCGTATTGAATTAATAATGAAGTTCCCCCTTTGTGTTATATATCAATGCTGTTGAACTGCATTAGGATATGGAGGTACAGACATTGTGGAGTGAGTTGGCCTCTAGCCACACCTGGGCTAGAATTTGTTTTCTTTCAAGTTTAGCTGGGCAATTGGAAGTGGCTTTTGTCCTTTTGAAATGGTGACTTGTAACACTTATGTTACTTCATTTTTTCACTCATACATGCTATAGTTCTCCCTATTTTAATATGGAAGGGGAAAACAGATTCTGCCCTTGTGTTTTAAGAGCCTAAGTTCTTGTGACGGTGTATGAAAACCAGGAGAACAATTGTAATTCAGTTCGCCAGCTTATCACTAGCAAGGACTGTACAGTCAGGGAACTATGGGACTAAGTGTTGATATTTAGCTTTTTGAAATGCAAAAGTTGCAATAGTGCTCTAGTTAAGAGACAAATTTACTCTGTCTTGCTATATAAAATTGAAAGCAGGTATATATTTTTTTCAAAAAAGTTTCTTTCTAACAAAGCTTTCTGGAAACTTCTGTTTAATTCTTTTAGTATGATCTTACATTGCTATGTTGCAGTATGATTCCTTTTAAATCACAAAACACGGGTAATAACATGAAAAATTGGTGAATACTTTATTTTTCTTCAGCTATCATGCTGCACTGATTAAATTGAGATATGTGCATAATTGCATACATGGTAATACACAACCACACACAGTTAACATTAATGCTTCTTTATAGATGCAGTTGATCTGACCTAATAAATGTGCTGTTGTGCGTCCCTTCCCAAGGTTAGATCCATCTTTTCAGTTGATAGACCTACATGTGTCCAAAGAAGAAAACTCACTGACTGTTGTCTGGGTATTCTTAGATCAGGTTTTTATTTCACCAGAGGAAAGCACTTTCTTTGGCCTGTGGAGAGAGAGAGGTGTTTACTGTTTGGACGGGAAATTCTCCTCTTTCTTTTCAGTTAAAAATACTTCTCAGTATGAAAGTAACTCTTGTAATTGCAGAGTGTGAAAATATTTCTCCCAAGTCCACAAAGGACTTCATTGTGTGTTCAAAGTGACCAGATTAATAGCTGAATAGAGATAGAATGCACTGGGAAGGAGGTACTGAGACAGATTTTTAGATTTCCCTTGATGCAATTGACTGTATTGGTTTTGGCAAGAGATGACAAAAACTTACTGTTTACTTGCAGTGTAATATAGATAGTTTTCAGTTGTTGAAGAAAGATTAGAAATAATTGTTTTCACTACTAATACTGCTACTTGGATAAGGCTGCTTTTCAGTTCTCATGTTTTTGCTAATATAATAGCTGTTAGTCCATCTGGAGTAGTCACCAAAATACTCGGAGCCATTGGTTTTGGCCACTACTTCTGGGGCAAGGCACAAAATGAAAGAAACAGGTTGGACAGTCTGATCTGAAACTAAAATTTCATCTCAGAACTACTTGTATTCTCCTGAAAAAGAGATGGAAACTGCTTGCAGAGAGCTGTTCATGGATCAAAGCAGTCTGAGTCCTTCAAAACTTAACAGTTTTGCATCTTCTTCACTGCTATTGCAAAGCACATAGTTCATTAACTGCTGCTGTATGCTCTGTTCCTATATGTAGTTAGGAGTATTCCTGTATGCTATTGGCTTTTGATTCATATGGTAGAGAAGAAATGAAAGATTTTTTTAGATAAAAGAATTACTGATTCAATTTTTTTTAAAAAACACAATTTACTACACACAAAGCAGTGCAGAGATTTGTTGTTAGGTAGGCCGTGCAAGGTCTTTATCAACTGTTTTGCTTATGATCTTGGCACAAAACAATATAGGATATCATATGCAAATCCTCAATCTGGTCTCCAGTTAAGTATATTATCTGCATTTGCAATGATACACAGAAAAATGTTTCTTTTTATATGCTTTTGACGTGTTTTGACAGGTATAATCTTGATCTCATCCAATATGCTTCATGCTGAGGATAAGGAAACTATTAATTTTCTTTCTATCCATGTGCCTGTAGCATAAATTTTGAAACTTCCTGTGATATTTGTCTTATTATGAAATCTCACTTTAAAACTATACAGAGATAAGCTTGGTGTCACCAAATGGTAAATTGAACAATCAGGGTCAATAAATGTGAAGAGTTAGTTTTAATTACAGCATTATTTGACTAGGGGATTGCAGTGAAAAGCAAGTTATGCCCCTGCCTTTCATCCTGTATCCTTTTTGATGCCCGTGTTCGTGTGAGGTTATATTCATCACTTGTTGCTGTGAAGTACAAAGCACTCACCTTATAGTCAGCTAGAGAGGAGATGGCTTTTTCTTACTCGGAAAGACAATGCTTTCTTACTCTTCCCCTAATGCACTACACAGAGGAAGTCAGGGTGTTTGTATGATTCCACATTACCCTTTCTCAAATGTGTGGTAGGACCTGAAGGCCAGTATAATGAATTTGGAACAATGATTTTGTCAGATCAGGGCAACAGCTGTCAATGTGATTTTACAGAGAGTAGGACAAGGCCTGTTGACTCATTTTGGAAGAGTACCATCTAGAGATACTTCAGCTTTTCAGGTTACAGGGTTACCGTAGTGAAAGTACCGTGTTGTACTGAATATATTACGTACTGCTGTGTGGACCTTATCTTTAAAGATACAGGTCTTATTAACCAGTATGTTGTCCTGTGTAGGCACGCTCCTTATCTATTTTTATCTTAAGAATTTTGTACGTAAACAGTCCTTGTGAAGAGTTTTCTGGATTTTTGGTATGCTGCCCATCTCATTGAAATGGAAGTGTTGCATGGATGCTTTTTCTAGCCATGTTGTACTTTTCTTTCACCTGTTACGAGCTTAGGAGTTGAGGATATCAAGTGGTTTACTTGAGAACAAATACTCTAGGTGAGAGTAAATATAACTTGCTGGAGATCATTCAATAGAGGAGATGCATCTGGTTGGTTAATGACATTTTTACAAATACATTCCAGCATGATTTACTGTGAAATACTTCATAGTTTTTCATCTGCTGAGATTCTGATTTTTCATGAGTTCTTCTTACCCACAAAAGTAAGGAGAGTTGATCTGTTATCTCAAGTATTTCTCCTCCAGAACAGCGGAAGAAGAAACCTGACTGCTGAGCTTATAGTCCGATAAAAGCTTGGGCCTGGGCAAGTTGGAAACAGTTTTTATTCTTCATTTAGAAGGTATTTCTTTCTCTGACTAACCTAAAAGTAGAGTCCAATAAATGCAGATATATTTCTTAGAATTCCTTGTAGGTTACTAGCTGCAGAGTTCACTAGTGTTGCTGTGTTTTCAGATTAGAATCAGTTGTCTAATAGGAGGATAGAGATTCTTCATCCATGAGGGCCAGATTCTTGTTTGGTTCTTGACTACATAAAACTCTTACAAGTCTGAGACGATCATTATACCACTGACTGCAGTCTCTGTTATGTTTGGTTAACCACAGATGGATGTGAAATATTTTGACTGCTTATAATTCTGTTACAAGAATGCCAGTATACGTAGGTCACTCCAAAAATAATGCTTCCTATTTCTTTCCATGGAAAATACAACAGATACAAAGAGAGCAATAATTCTGTTTGATAGAGCAAATTCTCAGCTGCAAAACGTCATTTTTCAACATAGTCACTATTAGCTATGCATTTTAGCCAGCGAAGAACAAGAGCCCGCTTGCCACATTTGTAAAAATCTGCATCAGTGAAGGTGATCCGCTGTCATTGTTGCCACTGTTCAGTCACACTGCTCACTGCTTCACTGTGCTCACATCCACTGTTTGGTCACCATGAACATTCAGCAAGCATTAATGAATGTCAGTGAGTGCCATTTTTTCCACTCGGAGGAAGTCAGTTCCACACCTTTGCTGCATATGCACTTCCATGTCAGACGCCATTTTATCAGACTGCCCCTTTGCTGCCATCTGTCACACAGCAACAGAACGAAACAGAGTATTGGTGAGAAGGTTCAACCTTTACTGCAGTACCACCAACATCCGCCTCTGATGTCATGGGCCAACAAAATAGGAGGTAATACTTTCAGAGCAGCCCTCGTACAAGTTTCTCTTATACAAGTATAAGAGAAAAATGAAAGAGAAGGTTTTTGTTCTCTTTGTGATTGCTTAGAATCTATTATTTCAATATACAGATGTTGCAGTCTAGTAAATAACTTCACAAAGTTTGTGACATCCTGTACCTCAGATTCTGCACTCTAAGCAATAACCAAGTATTGAGAAAAACAGAAAACTGCTAGACAAGCATCTAATTGATGGTATCTGTACAATAGTGTGAACCTTACGCCCTTCCACGTGGATAAATTGTAAGTCCAGTAGAGTTTACATTATCTGTTAAATATGTAACTTCCAAGGTAACTGCTGTACCAAAATTGATGCAGTAGGAGTAAGAATTTAGCTTGTCTTTATCCATCACATATATCGATGGCTTGAAGTGTGAAAATAATCCTGTAGATCCAGTAGTTACACCTAATTCATGTCACTTCAGCTGTTTTTTCCTGTCTATTCTTGTGGAATATGTGTAAAAAAGATACCTTAAGTCTGTCGATCGCAGCTTGAATTGAATTATAACCTTACCAAACGTTCCAGTATCTAGTAACATTGAGTGCACCTCAGTGTGTTATCTTTTTTTTTTTATTTTTCCAGTTGTCTTGGGAAAGAAATGTGGAGTTTACAAAAATGGCTTTCCAAGGTTTTGTTCCTCCTTGCTCATGTTAGTGTTTGTTCTTACATTGTGTGACATGATTACAGCTATGCAGCCATCCAGAGTTGGATTTGGTTATCTGCCTGTGGCATACGAACTAATTTCAGGGATAAAGATATCAGTCATTTTTATTGCAGTTGGTAGATAAAGTTAGATGTAATTAGTAGAAAACTGGCATTTAAGGGCAGGTGGGGATTATTCTTTAAAAATAAATAATAAATGTAGACTGGGGGCTTTTTAAAACATAAAACACAAAAACATTTTAACAAGATAATGAAGTATCCCAAATGTCATATATTTCCATTTTTCCATTGGTAAGCCACATTATTCTTTCATGGCATCCAATGCAGTGGGGGATATTTGTCCAGGCTTTGATACACAGAAATGCTACATTTATATGCCAGTGGACAAAGTGAAGCTTAACATTTTTGTGAATGGTGCCAATGTGGAAGGAATTGGAAATACTTTCAGTTATGGAATAATTTTGATAGATTGGAAGGAGAGTCCACTAAAATGCAAGAAACTTTAATTGGGAGGATGGACTGTTATGTGTAAGTAGTAAAGCTGAGTAGAAAAAAAAACACTTTCCTGTGTTGGAGATTTTAAGGTACTTAATTATCAGACATGGCATTGTTACGATTGATCTCTTAAGATCCTTTTGCAGTCATAGTTTCTGTAAAAGCACTATGTAATACAATGTCTTTCTGATAAAGTCACAATTTCCTTTTCTTGCCTTTAGTTTCTCTTATAATTTTCTCTTTTTCAGTAACATAAAATTTCCATTAATTATGGTTGTGAACATTACATAATTCAAATATTATTTGACATTAGCATTAACATTATTCCAAGCTACTTGATAAGTAGTAGCACTGATGTTTAGTTTTTTGGTGGTGGATTTTTTTCCTATTGTTTTAGTTTTAAGATTGTTTGCAAATTTGTCATTTCACAAATATAACTAGAAAAGAACAATGTCTTAAATGATGCTCTATTTAATTTGTGAAATATTTTTTTATAATATTTATCCAGCATTTTTCATATATATACTGTTGTGGAATATGCTATTTTATGTATATTAATTATCTTAATCGTCATATAAAATAATTGAATATATCACAGTCTCATAATTGTATTGTTGAATCAGGCAGGCCTCTAGCGGGAAGAATCTGACAGCTCATGATCGTCACAATTATAACCCATTAGAAGTACTCAGTGCAGCAGTTTAAGGGAATCACCTTAGCCAGTTTATGTACTGCAGGACATCGTAGTTACATCCTCTATCAGTCAAAAATGATGTAGATAAACATACATACTGCAACAGCTAATAAAGAGTAGGAATCCCTTGTCATGGAAAAGCAGGCCAAACCATGACAATCTGCAATGGAGAAGATTTATAGTAAATGTTAGGGTTCATTCAAAGCATGTGAGTACTGTCCTACGTGGTCACTCCCTCCTGCCTATAACTTCCCTTTAATAAGTACTGGAAAGTCATAGTGAGGTCCCTCAGGGTCTTCTCTTCTCCAGGCTGAACAAGCCCAGAAAGTAACATATGAAGTATTATATAAATTCTTTGGGATGTTTATAATTTAGTTGGAAAACAAACAAACAAACAAAAAAAAAACCTGTGTAATAGAAAAACTTGAATAGGTTCAAATACTGAGAGACCATAATGTATATTTCTGGACTGGTGGATGGGACTCAAACCTACTGTGATCTAGTCTCGTCTGGGAGAGGCTGGTCGTTCCTTCATCCTTATTATTTTGTCATTACAGCTAGAGATGTGAAAGATATAAATTACAATCTGATGGAATGAGAACAGGTTTTGAAATATCACATTTTCTTGTGTGCCTTATTTTCATATGGGTTTCTTTTTTTTTTTTTTTTTCTCAGTAGCTTTACTGACAGTGGAGAGTTATTTATATTGAGAATTTTCAATAATGAATAAAGAGCAGCCTTCACAGGACAGTACATAATATTTGATTCTGAGCTCAGTAACAAATAGAAGCTTTTTTTTTTTTTTCCCTTGACCATTGTTGTCAATGTATGGCAGATTTGCATTCTTTCATAAATGCTCTTATAAATTTTAATGGAAAATATTTTTTCATTTAGTAGAATATGAATATATTAATGAGTTTTATTGAATAAATGTAACTCTCTCCAACATCATCCTAAGGGCTTCAAGGATGTAGTGGTTATTTAGTTAATTCCTCTGTTCTTTCTGAGCTATTTCTTTTTATATGGTTTTAAAATATCTTATGGCTGACTTACTTGACCCTTCTCATCCGCTTACCGCTCTAAACTAAGTCTGTTCAGTAGAGCTCTTGAAGTGTCCAGACTGAAGACTCCAACCATCTTACACTGGCAAGAGATGGTATTCTCTTTTCATAATTCCTATCTTAGGAAGAAATAGGCCTCTTGAAGACCTATTTCACAGAAAAATCATGATGAGTATTCTTACCACTTTTGATAATGATGGTGATAAGGATTAGGAATCCTCCAATACAGGATCTTTACAAAGTCTGAGCAGCTCTGCAGGACTCTTGCAGAGAGACTTCATACAAAACCCATTCCCTGTATTTTTGTCAAAACTCTCCTGCTTTATTGCATGTTGTATCAAGTGCTACCCTTCATTCCCTGCAATTTCACAAGCTTTGTCTTTTGTACTTTCCTCAGCTGTCAAAAACGTAACTAATTACTTAAATGTACTGCAATGACCTTACTGTGAGTGGTATAATATACATATATGGGTGAAATTAAATGGTTTGTGGGCTCTTTCAAGGCTGACATGTATGTCATAGGAAACTTAGCTATGCATTTGTGACTTCAGAGTTTTTATGACTGCATGAAAGCAGTCCTGAAATGTAGTCAAGTAAAAAATTGCTAAAATTGTTGAGTTTTGACACAAAAATATTGTTACTAGAAACCTTTCCTGTAGACATATCAGACATCACGCATCAAAGACGCTCACTTTCTTCTTTTGGAACAGGTCTGCTCTTGGGTCAAAGTTTCTTATTCCTTGAGTCTAAGATAAAGAACCAGTCAGGTCCTTTGTTCTTCTGGTTCACAAGGCAGCCATAGCAGATTTTGCAAATGCTGCATGTATCTTAATTTCATATTCATAATGTCCTTAGGTAGTTGGGAGTGTTTTAAAAGTAAAACTCACATACTATTCAAGAATGCTAACACCAGCTTTGGGACACTGACTTCTAAGAGTAGATGCAGGGCCCATAAAGAGGAATGTTTCTGGAAATTAGACACCCGGCACAGCAGAGGTTTTCTGTGCTGCCTAGATTTCACTCCAAATATTCAGCAAACATCTTTTTGTGTATGCCAGTAAAAACTGCTGTTGGCATATATTTTGCTTCTATTTTGACTTTGCTATGGCCAGAAAATTATAATTACTGCAGTGCAACAACTCCTAACGAATTGTGGCAGCATTTGTGTGCTAATATCTGACTGTGTCCTCAGGTTGGCAGAAAGAGCCCTGGGACTACGGGGTTGCATATAGTGTCTCTGCCAAGGATTATGGAATGGGGTCTTGAAGATGTTGCATGCTATTTGCATTAGCATTGCATTATCCTCTGGCAAAATTCTCCTAAGGATCAAAATATTCTGTCCACAGTCGTGTTTAAATATGTAGTGCATTTGAAGTGTTAATTTTTAAATTTTATCCATACATCTTCGTGAATACTTCCTGAAATCTACTCTTAGGAAAGATAACTTCCTTAATTATGAGCAAGTTTGAATTATGTAGTAGAACTAGTTATAGAATTTAACACACAGTACTTGTTTTAGTATGTATATGAGATACATTAATTTATACACTTCTATTCGCTGTCATTTAAAATAAGCTGTCTAACCTCCAATTTACATTGCACTGTGTTTAAATTACTGTTCAAGCTACCACTTTGACTAATCAGGTTAATGGATTTAAAAATGAGCTTTAAAGATGACAGGTAGGTGGAACAGAAACATCACACTGCTATTTAAACCCAAATACAAAGAGTTTAAAAGAAAAAAGGCTGGAATATGTAAGTCAAATTTGTAGTAATCTGACAGTTGGAGTGTTTCTACTACATATCTTTACGTTCTCTAAAATTTAGTCTTTTTGTGCCTTTTACAAAAAGTAACAGGCAAAATGAAACATTGTAGTTACACATCCACATGTAATAATTCTAGCCATTCATAATGGTAGAAGATGACTGCTGCTTATTACTGGAAGAAGATTATTTGGAAAAACATTTGAGATTCTATTATTTCAGTTCTGATTAGATATATCTTTGTAGACACAGTATAGTGACTCTGAAAATGAAGGAGAAAAAAGTCTTCCTACTTGAGTGTGGTTTTAGAGCATTTATGAAGAATAATTAAGAGTCCTTTACAATTTGATATACCTGTAGTAACTATATCAGAATTTGGAAATCCATGACTCCAGATGTTAATGGTTTGAAGGTGATGCTAGAAATTGTAGTACATTCTTAAAGGTCTGGGCAATTACCTATCCCATAAAAGTTCTAATTGATTAATATATTATTCATTATTTTTTTCTGGCAGAGCTACTTTTCTCCATCTTAATGTGCTAGCAGTTTTAGGAATGCATCTGGAAGAACTCTCTCAGTCTAATACAGTAAATGCATATGTACAACTTTCCTGCTGAAATTAAGTCTCTCTAGACACAGAAGAGCTTTAGCTTGATACTTTCCAATCTGCAGAATGTCAATATGGAGAACTTAACTCCTGTCAGCACTTTAGTATGTTTTCAGTGCCCTGAAATGCCTTTTCTTTGATTCAGGACAAAAATGCACAAGGAACCACTACGTCATTTATTCAAAGCCCAGAGAGCAAAGTCTGAGAAGAACTGCAAGCTCAGCATTTTTAATAAACTTGTTTTCTGTTTATTTGGGCAACACCCTGACATCAGAATCCACCCTCAGGAAAACCAAGAACTTAGTAACCTAGTCACCATTGTCTTGTTCATATGCATCAGCTTTCAGTGTATTTATTCACATGAAACTTCTGTGTGGCTGAGCAAGTGAAGTTACTCAAACCTTACTAGTGAAGATGAAGAAATTACTTACAGGTTTTGAAAAGCATGTTCACTTTGCAGAGAGGTGCCTGTTTGGGTTTTCAAAAGAATTTAAGTGGTTCAAACATTCAGCTGTAATCCCTGTGGTCAACTTCACTGCCTGGAACGTGCCTCTGTTACCTTTCTGGTCTAATCCTCAGAGGCACAGTCTCACTGAGCAGTCCTAGAACCTGAACCATGGTTTAGTATCTGAACTCCTGGACAGTAACTTTTCTCTTGAGACTTTAAAGAATGAAAACTTCAATTTGTATTGCTTCTTTTCCATAATGGTGCATTTCTTCGCGCTTCACAGGGTGCAAGAACCCCACGCAGGTGAAAACACCTGCCTTTCATTTCTGCAAGCTTCAAGATATAGTGGGGACTGAAGCTCTTGTTTGGTTTTAAGTGCCTGACTCATCTACTGTCTCTTTATACAAACTGATGGAGAGTTGTCAGCCCTCAGGAGAGCAGAAAAATAGTAAAGCAGGAATTGAGGGAGGAATAACTGTACGGTTCAGCCATACAGTTATATATAGTATACAATACAGATGTGAATCTAGATTTCTTATTTAATATTGGAGTTCTCTTAGGGAGCTGAATATTATATCAAAGCTTTATTTTCATGGACACAGTATACATTCAACAAAAACCTTAAATCTCCAGAGACAGCATAATCCTGTTGACAGCTGTATTTTTACACTCATGAACAGCTTTTCTGTCTCTTTTGTACCTCAAAAGGAGCTGGACCTTTTAAAGATGCAAAGAGTGCACACTGTATAGGAAGTACTAGAGGCGTTCTGCAGGTATAATTGTCCTTGCCGTTCTCCTTCATACAAAGTAGAAATCATAGGAATAGGAATTTTTGAAGATGTGTGGATGTTCCTGCTTCCAAGGTCCAGTCCGGTATATCTTTTTTTTGTGTTGGTGGAACATGGCAGATGCTTAAAAAGAAAGTACAGCCAAACTTATCCTGTGAAGTGTAGTTGTAGAGAAGCATAGTGAATGTTACAATGGCCCTTACGTCCTTACTTCTGAGTAATATGTCTAGATGTTGTGGCAATGTGTTTTACTGTTTTACTTCTAAGTTGTTTCCTTTGTATTAGGTTTTGCTGGTGAGTTATTTGTATTGCTTTTCAGTCTCTTTGGATATTTACTTGGTGCTGCATATTAGAAGAAGAAAAACAGAAATTAATTGTCCTGAATTAACACTACTGTCAAATTTTATGGCTATGGCTATAAATCATATTGTTTCCTGAGTTACATGAAACCATTCTCCTAGAGTGATTCTCTTTGCAGTGAATCTAAAGGGTGACCTGTTTGTTCTGAATTGTGGTAGCGGTCTTAGAAGTCAGATCCAGAATGCCGAAGTGAGAATATGCATGAGCAATTTGCAATCACATAATAAAATATTGCCATGGGAAATGAAGTAGTTCAACAGATCCTGGAACCCTTGCTATCATTCTTGGTATATTTATTTTTCCCTCTCCTTCTTTTCGGAGTCATGTTGACCTCAGAAATTTGCAGACCTCCATGTATTATGACAAAATACTACCGCTGCAGTAGGTATTTGGTAGTAATAATTTGAAATGAAAGCAGTATGTATTCCATGTATCTGAAACCTGAGCTTTATACATAGGGATTTTGTATCTAAAATTAATAAGCGTTGATAAAATGAGCAGCAGAGATCATGAAGTATGTGGTTCTCCAGACAACTGCAAAATGTTTTTAAGGAGATTTGCTTATTTCTGTAAAATTTCTTTGACATTTGTTACTGTATTGCAAACCCAACTCCATTGCCATTATCAGGCTTAGGAAAGATATGTGGTCATTTACTGTAAAACCATTTACTTTTTTCGGTAGTAGGAAAGATACAAATGATGTATAGGCATCACAAAAATGCATGAAACTATGCAAAGGGTTGATGTTTTAGCTAAAGAGGGGGTACAGTGAGACACCTCTTTAGTGTTTTGTTGTGTCATCCTGGATATGTTCAGAGAAACGAGTCTGAAAAAAATAGTCATGTTTTTTGTAGTAGTATTGTGTTCTGTAGTATCAAAACCCATTGGTGTTAACCAGTTTGATAAGACTTGCTGACATGCTTTGATATAGGTAAAGCCTAAAACAGGCTTTTGTATGTTTTAAATGTGCGTTTGAATGATGATTCCTGTTTCAAAAATAATAGAAGAAAGGAGGAAGTATAATCTGAATGGTCTTTCAGTTTACAGCAAAATAAGTATATTTTGTAGAATACCTGTTGTAAATAAACTGAGTTAAAAATTGCTTGTACAATGAGTTTACTAAGATCTAAATTATTTACAGTGAGCTTGATACTTTGTGCACGCTTACTCTATAATGTGCTTCTTTTTCCTAGTGAAGATCAAAAATGATTTTTTCACTAATTTAATATTTTCAAGGTATTAAATGCAGACTCAATTAGTTAAAATTCCTTATTTTGATGAACTTTTAAATTCAGAACCTTTATTTCTGGTTGGAACAATTATCTATTTATTCATAGGAAAGATCTGTATTCTTTAGAGAGGTCATCTTTTCATAAAATGTCAGGGAAGCAGCATGACTGCTGTTTTATTCTGCAAGTTTCTTTGAGCTGTTTTGGGGAGGCTTTTCTTGATTATTTCATCTGGCTTATGACTGCACGGTTAATTCTACTGCTCTGTTCTCTTAGCATAGCTGAGAAAAGGCAAGTTACATTAGAGCCTACAGACTAATTTTGTTTTTATATTAAAATAATATTTTTGCCACTGACATGGGAAAAACAGGGAAACATAGCAGTGCTGCTGTCTAATGACTGACAGTAAGTTATAAATAAACACATGCACACACACACACACACACACACACACACATACACACACAAAAAAAAAAAAAAAAAAAAACCACCAGAAAACCCCGCAGAATGCTACTTATAAAGTTGGAGGTGATGAGAGATTGTTCTTTCCTGTGACTTAACTCTACTGTGTCTGTTGCTGTCTTTGTAGAAAAATTAGTCCGTCTTTTAGGAGTAAAATGATTTCCTTGGCTCCAGACACAACTTTTTCCATTGGATGAAAAAAAAAAACAAACACTTTTGTAAGGTTATGGTAGTCACCTTTGTAATGTATTATGGCTTGTGTCTGAACTGAAAGTTTTTGGAATTCATTGAGAAAATAGAAGGGAAAGTTCAAAGTACACATTTAAAGACCTGATAAATAGTATAAATACTTTCCAGAAAGTACTTACAAAAGTTGCCTAAGTTATGTACTTGTATTAGTTGACCAATTTACTATGTATTTTTTCACTTTTTTTCTGAATGTGCTTTCATTTTACTGTGACTTAGTATGACCCATGCATACATTTCTAAATCTCAGTTAAACAGTATCATCATCGTTGGCACCATAAGTAGGAATGCTTTTGGACAAACACAGGTTGTCTTGTAGATACTGAACAACCTACTTTTATGCTTATTTCATTATAAGACATCTTTAAAATCCTTTGTCAAGATTGGACCTATCTTCAATTCTCTTTCTCAACAAGTAGGATGATTTGCATTCAGAAAAAAAATACCAACAACATCAATTCTGGACACTTGTGTTTCATGAGTCAGATACGCCACTGCAAAGCTGACTATTTCCATCCATTTTCATTAACGTACGTGATGGCCTCATAACTAGTACTTTCCTGTGTTAAGTAGATGGATATAAACATGACATTTGAAAGGATGCTGTCATAAGAGACAAAAAGCATCATTTGAAACATCTCTTTCAAGAGTGGAAGGGAGTGGAAAATCACAGTTAATACTTGACCAGTCTTTTCTGGGGCTTCTAAGAGAAAAGAAGTATTTTCTGTCGCATCAGTCTGACCTTCATATAACAGACCAGCTGTAAACTGGAAAGAACTTCATGCTTTTCAATCAGATTTCTTACAAAATTGATTCAGTCATTTCTATACCAGTTCACCTGGAACAGATGTGAGACAAACTTGAAAGCATTTCTAAACAAATAATAAACTCCTATTGCATTGGAGATGGGCTAAGAAGTACCAATATATAGCAGAATATATCTCTGTTAAGAATATGTTGGTCAAAAGCACAGATTCTGTTTAAAAAAAAATAGGAAAAAGATTGAAATTAGATGTAGGTGAAGGCACAAGTGTTTGCTTGACTAAAAGTATATGAGGAGGAATACATGGTAGATATTAGGCTAGGGTTGTGTAAGGAGAGGAAGAGGAACAACAGGAAAAAAATAAATCTATTGTCACTGCTTAACTGAGGCAGGGAGTTGATAGGAAGATAATAGGCAAATGGGTACAGTGAGAGAGAGCACACCTAAAATCAGCTGACAGGTAGAAGAATGAAGAACAAAAAGGATTGAGTTTATCCTCAGTAATGAAGTATAGAAGCCAGAAAGGAGAAAAAACGACATTCAAAATACAGCAAGGGGAAAGAGGACCTACTCAGACAGTAGTCCTGTAAATTCTTGCTATGCTTTCTATGCAGTTATTCCTCTTGATTTGTTCAGAGTTGGAGGACAAAGAGAAAAGGCTATGCTTTAGACCGGCCAGAAAGACAAGCAAGTGCCAGTATAGTTTGCTTTGGGAACAAAACGAGGTTGTTCATTATTTCACTTCATTTGTAGTCAGTTAACTTTGCTGTACCGTTTTTGAAATAGAAGAGTAGAAGTACTGCAACAAAGCATTAGAGGAAGAATGAAATATATTGAAAATGAACTCCCTTTGACACTCTAATAGTATTTAATTGACATTAAATAGCTCCATTGGAACCATTATGAATATGATATGAATACAAATGTATGAAACATTTCCATCATTGAATCAACAGCTCCTACAGATGAAGTTACATCATTGGAGCCATTAAGAGTTTCACTTCTGCAAGTGAATTTACAGCTTATAAAGGTGCCATGGTGACATTTCTGGAGACTGAGGTCTTAATATGTGAAGCTTGTTCTGCTAGCAGGAAGTGTATTGGAGAAGCTGATGAGAGCTTTGTGTAGCAAGTCTAGCGTCTTGTAGAGACTGCTAACACTATGCAGCCAAGTTGTTCCAGCTTCTTTGTGCTTTCTTCAGTAATAAGATTTCTCACATTCATGCAGAAGCTGGCTGCAGCTTTTTCAGGGGATAGAGAAGCTTGGGTGAGAGCATTGTGTGTTCTTAAGGTTACTTTCTTCTCAATCTACCCAATGATATTTGAACCTTAAGCTCTTTTCATCCAGTGAAGATGAACCTATTGCAAGAACTATTGTACACTGTGCATAAGAATGGGCTGGATCATTTTCTTAAGAGCTCAAGTCTTTTTGAAATGCAGCGAAAGCTATATGGAAACAAAAAGAGGCTATAATTGAGCAAGCTTCTTGGTGTTTAAAGTCTCTGTAACTCACAGTTAATTGCAAATACTGGAAGACGCTGCATGTCTTTGCTAACCACATTACTGTGTGTGGCTTTCTGTCTTGATTTCTCCGTAATTTGTTCACTAATAGGCTAACACGTGTGGTACAACAGATTAAGGTATTAGATCTGTTAATTTTGTCAAAGTATTTCCCTTCTAACAAGCAGATTGAGCCATACCAATCTACTAATGGCATAATAAAGACCAGCTCTTTTATTTGTACAATTTTTTGGAAACCTACCGAATTTAACATTGTATTCTTAACTGGAGAAGAGCATACTTTAATAGAAGGTGCATCCCACGTACAGCAGTATGCCTTTGGGAATTTTATCAGCTCATGGTGTTTTATTGGCTTGAGTTGGAAGGGACATTAAAGCCCATCCAGTTCCAGCCCCTTGCTATGGGCGGGGTTGCCAACCACCAGATCAGATTGCCCAGGACCCCCTCCCTAGGTGGGGGGAGTTGCTCACACAGCTTCTCTGGGCAGCCTGTGCTGAGGCTTCACTGCCCTCTGAGTAAAAAAAATTTCTTCCTAATATCTAATCTTAATCTCTCCTCTTCTAGTTTAAAACCATTCCCCCTTATCACTGTCAGTCTGTGTAAGAAGTCAGTCTCCTTCCTGCTTCTAAGTTCACTTAGGGAAAAAAAAGATTATTTGATAACTGCATAAAACAGTACTGTGAAGGAGAATTTGTATGGCTTTTGCAAAATAGCCCATTGTTTCTGAAGAACTTTGAGTCATTTTGGTACCAACATTTTCTCTATTCCTCATATCAACACAGAAAAAAGCCGCCTCATTAAAAGGAGATATTCCATCTTGCTGACTCATGCGATTTTACCAGTCAATCTCCTCTGCTCTCGTGAAAACACGAGAGTGCCTGACATGTATTGCTGGCAGATGCTGGACCTCAGTGGTTTGCAGAATTCCTCTTCCAGCATAAAGAACCAGAGGCAAAAGAAGGAATATGAAGTACAGGGACCCTGATTCAGCAATGTCACGCAGGGGAAATGTTCCATTCTTTATGATTCTTTATAAAGCTTAATGGCACAGTGAAAAATGGAAACATTTGAAAGATTAAATGATTCCCTTCTGAAAATTCTCCTTGTTTTGGTAAAGACATCTTGCAGAGAGGTGACAAAATCAGAACTACAGTAAAAATGCTAATATTGCTGACTTCTGCAAGAGTTGTGTAACAGAAAAGCCTTCTCTTACATAGAATCATAGAATCATAGCATTAGCTAGGTTGGAAAAGACCTACAAGATAATCCAGTCCAACCATCCACCTACCACCAATAACCCCACTAAACCATGTCTCTCAACACAACATCTAAACGTTTCTTGAACACCTCCAGGGACTGTGACTCAATCACCTCCCTGGGCAGCCCATTCCGGCGCCTGACCACTCTTTTGGAAAAGTAGTATTTCCTAATGTCCAGCCTAAATCTCCCCTGGCACAACTTGAAGCCATTCCCCCTCGTCCTGTCACTAGTTACAAGAGAGAAGAGGCTGACCCCCAGCTCACTACAACCTCCCTTCATGTAGTTATAGAGAGCGATGAGGTCTCCCCTGAGCCTCCTCTTCTCCAAACTGAACAATCCCAGCTCTGTCAGCCACTCCTCATAAGGCCTGTGCTCCAGACCCCTCACCAGCTTCGTCGCCCTCCTCTGAACATGCTCCAGGGCCTCAATGTCTTTCTTGCAGTGAGGGGCCCAAAACTGGACACAGTACTCGAGATGGGGCCTCACCAGGGCTGAGTACGGAGGGACAATAACTTCCCTACTCCTACTGGTAACACCATTTCTGATACAAGCCAGGATGCCGTTGGCCCTCCTGGCCACCTGGGCACACTGCTGGCTCATGCTCAGCCGAGCATCAACCAATACCCCCAGGTCTGTTTCCTCCACACAACCTTCCAGCCACTCTGCTCCAAACCTGTAGCGTTGCCTGGGGTTGTTGCGGCCAAAGTACAGGACCTGGCACTTGGTCTTGTTGAACCTCATCCCATCGGCTTCAGCCCAGAGATCCAGCCTGTCCAGATCTCTCTGTAGGGCCTCTCTACCCCCAGGCAGATCGACACTTCCTGCCAGCTTGGTGTCGTCTGCAAACTTACTGAGGGTGCTCTCAATGCCCTCATCCGGGTCATGAATAAAGATATTGAAAAGGACAGGCCCCAGCACCGACCCCTGGAGAACACCACTCGTGACCGGTCACCAGCTGGATTTAACTCCGTTCACCACCACTCTCTGGGCCCGGCCCTCCAGCCAGCTCCTTACCCAGCAAAGAATGTACCTATCCAAGCCACGGGCTGCCAGCTTCTCCAGGAGAATACTGTGGGAGACAGTGTCGAAGGCTTTGCTGAAGTCTAGGTAGACCACATCAACAGCCTTTCCCTCATCCACCAGGCAGGTCACTTGATCATAGAAAGAGATCAGGTTGGTCAAGCAAGACCTGCCCTTCACAAACCCGTGCTGGCTGGGCCTGAGCCTCCAGTTGTCCTGCAAATGCCACGTGATCTCCCTCAGGACAATCTGCTCCATAACCTTCCCTGGCATCGAGGTCAGGCTGACAGGCCTGTAGTTCCCCGGATCCTCCTTACGTCCCTTCATGTGGATGGGAGTCACACTGGCAAGTCTCCAGTCTTCTGAGACCTCTCCAGTTGACCAGGAACGCCGATAGATGATGGAAAGTGGCTTGGCTATCTCCTCCACCAGCTCCCTCCGTACTCTCGGGTGGATCTCGTCTGGCCCCATGGACTTGTGGCAGTCCAGGTGGAGTAGTAGGTCTCTGACCGTTTCCTCCTCAATCATAGGGGGTTTGTTTTGCTCCCCATCCAAGACTTCCAGGTCAGAGAGTAGAGTGCTCTGAGGACAACTGGTCTGGCTTTTAAAGACAGACGTAAAAAAGGCATTGAGAACCTCAGCCTTTTCATTGTCCTCAGTGGCCACATTCCTAGCCGCGTCCAGTAAAGAATGGAGATTCTCCTTGGTCCTCCTCTTACTGTTAATATATTTGTAAAAGTTTCTTGTTCCCTTTAATCTCAGCAGCCAAGCTTAACTCGAGCTGGGCCTTTGCCTTTCTAATTTTCTCCCTGCACATCCTACAGAACCTAGCTTACTTGCTCATAAAAAAACAACAAAAATAAAAGACCGATGCAGTAGTTCTTTTGCATGTTTGGGTGCCTGTGTTTTAGTTTGACAGGCACATAAGTAAATTGATTTTAAAAAATGATAAATCACAATGCAGATTGCCAATAGAAAGTCCCTTGGTGAAAAATACTTGAGAAACTAGATTTGTAGATTGCTAGATCTGCAGTAAGAGATTTCTTGAACAAAGAATTAAAGTGTTTCATGAGAAAAAAAAGTCCTTAGTATCTGCACTTGATAATGCTTGGGCTCTATATCATAAACCAATTAGATACTTGCATAAAAATCTTACCATATATGAACAAAGTTCAATACCTATGATCATATGAACTCTGTTTACTGTTTAGTTCTGAAAAAAATATATTGTTGTTTCTGGTCATAAGTATATGAGTTTAGATTTTCCAATTAGATCGTGGCTTTTGAAAGTGTGGCATCCATTAGCAAAAAAAATAATTAAAATTCCTTTTTGAAGATGGTGTTTTCTGGAAGGAAGAATGCCTTAGCTCTCAAATTGGTGGGCAGGTTGGAACAGGAGATATATGAAAAGCAATGTTGCATCTTTCCTGATATTAATACCAAATTAACATTTGGTATTAATTAACAATTAATTAATTAACAAATTAACAATTACAGGATTCTGCTGCAAGCAGATATGTTTTGAAGTTGAAAAAGACTCTAAAAGCTGTCAAACTTGGAGGTGAAGTTGTATGCCCTAAGCAGCATGCTTTCGGTACACAGGTAAGAGCTGTGTTGCTCTCATGCGCTGTGGCTCAGATAAAATGAAACATTTAAAAGCATTGCAACTCTTCTTTAGGATTTGCAATAGAAGTGTAAATATTTTTTGCTTTTGAGACTATTATTATTTAGTTATTAATAAATATAAAACTAAGGCTATTGAGGACATCTTGCAATATTACCATTTTTACTCAGCTACTCCATGTTAGATGAGTGCTAAGTTTGCAGGCAGTCCTGTGTATACAAAGTTACAACAAAAAGGCTGTATTTCTAAGTCCCAATTCCACAGGTTCCATAGTATGTTTTGTTTCTGGTGGGTGTTTTTGGATTATGCATTTTCAGTGGAAACATTTTCAGTATTGTGGTAAGTTGTTAGTGTCTGTATGCTTTGAAGAGAAGAGTACACAATCAGAATGTTTACCTTGTGTGCTTTACTTAATGCTCTAGTTTGCAATGAACACCCGAGTTGCTGTGATGTTGCAGAGAATGGTCTGGTTGTGCAGTCCCTTTTGGTGTCTTCCTTTCAGTGCTGTGCAACGTAATTGTTTCTAGATACAGTTTAAGGTGATGAGCTTCATCTGTAAAGTCTGCCTTTGCATTGCTTGGCATGTTTAAAGAAAAAGAGTTGCTGTCAATAGTATCCTGTAAATTAAAAGATATAAGACCTGACAGTAGAATTTTCTAAATAGAGAGCCATCAGCTCTGAAGTTCATTCCTCTGTTTGTACAGTATTTCATGACCTTCAGGACATGATGTGAGGTTTGTTTATTCACTCTAGCTTTTATCTAATGAATTGGTAGGATGCTGAGCCTGAGGTC
The DNA here is from genome assembly GCF_002078875.1 of Numida meleagris. Lineage (NCBI taxonomy): Eukaryota > Metazoa > Chordata > Aves > Galliformes > Numididae > Numida > Numida meleagris. The sequence continues at coordinate 25,554,475 of NC_034413.1, forward strand.
TCTTTGAATGAGACTTCATTCAGATTGATAATGTTTGAGATGCTTATTGTTAGTACGCTTTTAGAAACACTATTAAATTTGAAAAAATATACATACTGATCATAGATTATTAGTCTTTTGCATGTAGACAGTATGATGTTTACCTCATCTATGTACCTGCAACAAATCTGAGAAAGTTCAGTAAAAACTGACATCTTTGATAACGAAAAACTGTCCCTATCACACTGTTTAACTTCAGCCTGTGTCTATGGAAACTTCTGTCATTTTTTACGTTCATGCGTGAGTGCTGCAGAAATGCAGCTTTCAGAGGGAAAGGCTTTGGCCACTTGACCTGGTGAAGAACAGCGAAGTGAACTGTGTGCTTTTTGCAGGCAGGCCATTTTGCTTGCTCTAGGAACTCTACTACTGTATACAGCTGAAAATGTGGGCACCTGATTGTGCGCTATACAATGAGGGAAAGAAAGGGTAGTCTTTCACTCATATACTTGCCAGCTCATCTCCTCAGCCACCTTCCACAGCCCTTCCTCAATGCCCTGTAGCACTGTCAGCGATGATGAGGATCTATTTTTCTATGTCATCTCTTTAGTAAGGGAGTTTTGGAAAACAATAACAAAATAATACAGGGAATCAGCTCTGAAGCAGGAGAAGCAGAAGTTGTCCTGACATCTTCATGTGGAGATGCTAAATACAATTTTAAGCAGTAAATACCAAGTTGAGGCTGTCAGAACAGATTTTCTTGTGTGTTGAACATGTGTGCACAGTTGTCTTGTGGCATGTTGGGTTCTGAATGGGAAGATTGATTGACCTCAAAGATGTTAAGGCTTGAAAACCCAGAACAAGTACATGTGTTCAAGTGCAATGTAAAACAAACAAAAAAAAACCCAAGTGATTTGTAGACTATGTGCAATTTCAAATATTTGTCAGATCCTTTAGGAAAGCCTTCCACTGTACTCCTTGGGACCGGAGTACAACCTTGTATGCTAGAAAGTCTTAAGCACATTATTTAATACATAAAGTTCTTATTAGGTCTTTATTGTTGCCTAGCTGATCTGGGAAAAAAAAAAAAAAAAAAAAAAGTATATTTAAAACAGTAAAAAGAGCAGACCTGAAACAGGCCAAAAACTGCAAAAATTAGCTTTAAAAGGTGACATTGCTATATTGAAGCCTTTTCCATGAGAATTATTTATATGCATTCTTTTTGTGAAAGTATAAATTAGTTTTAAATGATCCACCAAAAAAAAAAAAAAAATCAACAAACTGGTACGCAGTAGGTCCTTCTGTGTAATAAATAACTGCCACTGGGTGCCACTGTTGAGTTTCAGAGCATGGGAGCAGACTGAGTTTCTGTGGCAGCCAAAATTTGTAGCTGTGAAGGAATGTGCAGATAGTAGTTGTGCAACAGAAATAAATTATTTTTACAGTTTTAGGGCTTTTGGAATAGAACCACAACCATGATTTCATTCTCAGTGTTTCACTAGATATGATTGTATCCAATGGTAGATCACTGTGACAGGTCCACCATGCCTCTTTTCCCTGTGTCCTTGACTTGCAGCTTCGAGCAGGAACTAGGCTAAATGAGAGAGGACTATAAACTGGCTTTATTGTTATGAAGCATTTTATTGCTTTCTGCAGGTACTTTGACAAACACACCTTGTCTGCCTGCAAGCCTTCTCAACTAACATGTTCACTTGCTTGCAGTAGGGCTGAGACATAGGGGACCCCCATGTTTTGCCTGGCTTTACATCTTCTGTTTTCTTGGTTAACAGAGCATAAATATGTTTTGAGTATAACCTCACTGTGCTTAGAAAAGCAGGAAGAAAGAGTAGTGGCAACTCCTAATGTGACTGTTTTCTGACAAAAACTTGTTTGATTGATGAACATGTCTCTTGAACATGTCTCTTGAACATATCTCTCTAAATGTGAGGGCTGCTCTGAATGTAACGCCTCCTATTGTATGATGTTGGTCCACAGTGTCAAAGGCAGATGTTGGTGGTATGGCAGTAGAGGTTGAACCTTCCCTCCAGTATTCTGTTACGTTCTGCTGCCATGTGACAGATGGCAGCAGTGGGGCAGTCTGACAGAATGGTGTCTGATATGGAAATGTATAAGAAGCAAAGGTGTGTCATTGAATTCCTCCAAGTGGAAAAAATGGCGTCCACTGACATTCAATGACACATGCTGAATGTTTATGGAGACCAAACAATGGATGTGAGCACAGTGAGGCGGTGGGTGGTGCATTTCAGCAGTGGCAACAGCGACATGAAAGACAAGTTCTAGTAGAAGCCAAAAAAAGTCTTGATTGAAATTGTCTCTTTGTGGTACAGGTTTTAACTCATTGGTTGGTCTGTTGTGCAGCTGTGTGCACCTTATGGACGATGATGTGCAAAGATAAAAAATGAATCACCATCTACAGGTTTCCTTCAAGTTTTCTTCATTTCTGATATTCATTTCTGATAATAAGGAAGACTTGGTATTTCTTTACAACAGTGTCCTCAGCAATGGTTTTTTTTTTTTTTACTATTTGTTCTCTAGACAAATAAATGAACAGTAAAGCAGAGTATATAATCAGCTACACAGTGCAAAGTACCTAGGGGCCTTTTTATTAAAGATATAGATTTTGCTGATTATTTTAAGCCCATCACATGAAGAATAGAAATGGCTTTGCACAGAATTCCATTTTCCTTTATCTTTCTATTATTTTTTATTGTTACTGAAAAAAACTATGCTAAAAAAAAAACCACATCCCCAAAGTACACCTTTGTTATCATGATATTTGAATGCATTCCTTTTATATGTATTACAGATCTGCATTTTTATTTGCTCTATACTTGCATTAAATACCTCTCTGTGATGCTCTGGTTAATTAATTGGTTTTTAAAGCTGTTTAGCATCCTTAGGTGAAAGTTGCTATAGAATTTGCAAGTTTAGTTTATCATTTTAAGGAAAATCATGTAGGAAAGAAGCAGAAAAGAAGTAGTAAATTGCAATATCATTTGCGTAGCTCTTACTGCCAAGATTTTAAAGAATATTGATCAGTCAAATATAGTTGATTGTGCTTTGTCCTGCCATGAGAAGTTTTCTAGTGTCATTTACTTTTCGATCAAGTACCCCACTTAACCTTTAGCAACAATTTTCCCTGTTTACCAATCTGTTAAGTTAAATAACATGGTGTTACTTTGTTAAATTTTTAGTACTAGTGATTTCCTTGGTACTGCAGTGCTTCAGTCAAAACGAGTCTGGGCCTTAAGCTTCAGAGTGTACTTCTAAGTTTTAGGGTCTGACATTCAGTGTTCAAATTCTATAAGGATCATTCTTTTTTTTGTCATTCACAGCTAAATTATTAAATTTGATCTATGTGTCTATCTGTATTTCAGCAAGGCAAATTCTCGTCTTTAACTTAATAAATTCATATCTCTTGAGTCAATTATAAATTGACTTTCCCCTGTGAGATTTTGTTCAAGTGATTGAAGATGCATATCTTTCTCCCAGATTAAAAATCAAACAAAATAAGAAACTCATATCCTGTTTTCTGAGTGATGTGTTTTTTTTTTCTTCTCAGCTGTGTTTGATTGGACATTTTAAGGTCTTCAAATGAGAAATGAGGTAAATGTTAAAGAAAACTCACAGAGAAATCTACCACAGTTAGTTGGCAGCTGTAATTAATAAATATTCTAAATGATCTCTATCTGCAGCAGCAGCAATACAGTGGAAGGCAGAGCAAATCAAACTGACGTATGTGCTGTACTTCCTGCTAACGTGATAGTTGAAGATGCAGTTTACTGATCTCAAAATAGTTATTGATTGTTGTGGCAGAAACAGGGAAAATAAACTCTAAGTGTAGTTTTAGAATGTTTTACTACCATACTGTAGGAAATGGGTCTCATTTGGACTTGTCTGAGTTCCTGTTACAGGAGTATTGTTTTGGTAGGGTTGAAGGTTGGTCTCAAATGCAGTCTTGATCTGTGCTCTCTTTAGACTTTCCTGCACCGTAGGCTGGTATTATTCTGCTCAATACAACTTACTTGGTTATAAACTGGTGCAACCACTGACTTTGCCCCAAATAAATTTTTCAATTGCTAACATTATGTTAACTGGGGAAACTGTTTATTTCTCCTTGTTTTGGACAGAAGTTGTACAGATGATTAAAACATGAATAACTCTATCCTTAAAGATCAGTGACTATGTAAAGTCAAGTCTGTACTTCATCAGCTGTGTAGAAACAGATGGTTTTCTCCTGAAATTCATTTTTTACATTACCTCCCTAATAATAAAGAAGAAAAAAATCAATTACGAAAATAATAATGATGAACAGAAAAAGCATGTAATGTAAGAAGTTTTAGTAATAGTATAATTTAGTAATAGTCATAGAACCATAGAATCCTTAGAGTTGGAAGGGAATTCTGAAGGCCATCTAGTCCAACTCCCCTGCAATGAACAGGGACACCACAGCTAGATCAGGTTGCCAAGGGCCTTATCCAGCCTTGACTTGAAGGTCTCCAGGGACAGGGCATCAACCATATCATTGGGCAGCCTGTTCCAGTGCCTCACCACCCTCACTGTAAAAGATTTTTTCCTTATATCCAACCTAAATCTACCCTCTTTGAGCTTGTAACTATTTCCCCTTGTTCTGTCACCACAGACCCTGCTAAAGAGTCTGTCCCTACTTTTCTGTAGTTCCCCTTTGGATACTGAAAGGCTGCTATCAGGTCACCTCGCAGCCTTCTCTTCTTCCTAGCTCTCTCAGCCTGTCCACACAGGAGAGGTGTTCCATTCCGTGGATCATTTTTGTGGCCCTTCTCTGGACACACTCTAGCAGGTCTGTGTCTCTCCTAAACAGGTCTGTGTTTCTCTAACGTACTTGCTGAATTTCACATGACATTTGCTTTTTAGAGCTATAGTGGCTTAGTAATAGTTGCATTAAATTTCTCTCTTTAAAATATATTTTGTAAATATGCGAGATGGAGAGAAGTTTAAATGGTGTGAGGGCTGTCAATTTCAGTTAGTTACAAAATCATTATACTTCTTGAAAACTATTAGAGCAAAACACCCAAGGCTTTTTAGGAGTCTTTTGATTTTCTTTTTGTCAGCTCTCTACAGTTTCTAACGTATCTGCTCTCTGAAAAACGATGCTTAGATTCAAGGGAAGTCTGTTAAATCATGAACACTTTCAACAGCACTATTGCATAAGGAAATGTGTTTAAATTGGGTTTTTCCTTTTATTTTAGTATGGAACAACATTCAGAAAACTCTAATTTTCCTTGCACTGCAGAGATTCTGGAGAAGTAAGGTTTGGGTCTTTTATGATCGTGAGCAAATTCTTTGAGATATGACAAGCTATCCATTTTAGGTCTGAATTTATCTTCAGTATTGTTTCTAAGATTATGGCTAAATATGCTACAGAGATAGTAGTCAGCTCTGAAATTTAGGCAAAGGTACAAGTTCAAATACTGAAAGTTCCCAAAAGCTAGAAGTTCAGGGGCTGGATTTTTTCCTAAAGGAAACTGGTTCTGTGTGTGTATTTTTATTTATATATATATAAATATCTGAAACAGATTCTCTCATTGTCACATGTGATGACCTTTGACAGACAAAAGATAGGAGTATTTAGTCACAGAGTTTGTGAAGATTTTAGGGCTTTTTTTTTTTTTTTTTTTTTTTTTAACTCTCCTGACTCTTATTTGAGGTGTATGCAGACTGCATTTTCAGCTACATGCAAGACAGATGCTAGATGATGCTTTAGGATTGCTGCAGGGAGATGGCAGGAGCAAGGGCAGTTACTGAAGCCATTTTAATTACTGTTCTTTTGGATGAGGGGGTCTGTATCAGGTAACCACTGGTGGTTGGGTTTTTTTTGTTTGTTTGTTTGTTTTTTGGCCTATCCAGACTCTAAGTGCCTTCACTCCCTTCCGCTTGCTCTGGATGAGAGTTTAGGACTTTGAATGGGATGCAACTTGCTGAGGAAGACAGCCTTCTTGGGCAGGGTGAGACTGATTTTGGAAGCAATGACTACATCAGATGGCTCTGAATCACAGGTGGGCTTTTTGGTTAGTGCTGCTGCCTTGCCAAGCACAAGATGGAAAGAGTTAAAGCAGATTTGAAAAAGGTGGAGTAGCTGGCAGGAGATCATGAGAAACACTTCAGTTAAGGGACACAGACTGTCAGAGTCTGTGCTGTGTTCAGCTACAGTTACCTGGGCGGTCTGTTATGGCGGGACTTCTGCACCTCATTCTGGCCCTGTTGAGGTGCTCCATTGGCATATAGGAAATCTGGTTTTTATAACTTGGTTTTCAGAGTAACTCTCGCCACTGAGTTACATGTTACAGTTTGGTATTGTGCCTGAAACAAATGGTGTATGGCAGTTTTAGAGAGGGAACTGGAATCTGAGCCTATTAAGAACTCAGTTACAGAACTTGAAATAGATAAAATTTTCAATTGTTTTGTGATGGATTGAATGTTCTAAAGATAAATCATTTCCTAAATAAGAGAAGTGGCTTAAACTGGACATTATGATTTCTAGATGCATTTTAAACCCCCCCCGCCTTTTAATTTAGTTTTTAATCTGTGTCTAAACTCCAGAGCACTTGATAAATGTATAGCTGTGTTATTAGCAGGTGACTGCCAGCAAGCAAACTGTGAGCAATAAAAATGGTTGCCAGTAACAGAGACAGCCCCACAGAGATGTATTCATTAGGAACCTGAAGGCAGGTTCAGTCACTTGAAACATGGTCTATTGCTTTTGCCTGAACCAACCAACGAAAAGAAGCCTGTCTAATTGAAGATTTACTTTGTTTTTTTCATCATTCACTTTGCCTTTCCATTTCAAAATGATTGGTCCTTTCTGCACTCAACAACAGAGCGATTAAGGATGAAATTTTAATGAAATTGTTCCCAGCAAAATTTTCGCTTTTATTTGGTACTGCTGATAGTTCAGGGTCTTAATTGTGCCCAGTTGCACTCAGACATAAAAGCTGCAGTATTTCTTTCAGTCTTATCAAATGAAGTGTGTGTTTTTTCAGTTTGACAGTTGCTTCATCTTTTTTGTTTGTGGAATTAGCCAGGTAGTTTTTTCCATGTGTGATTCTTGTGCTGTAAACATGTGATGTATGCATTGTTAATAGATGCATGTGCTGTTGCATTAACAAACTGTTTGTTGCAGTTTATTATTTGCATTTGGATAACGTTAGCAGTTGACTCATTCTGTGCATAAGTCCTTTTCTGAGTGAAAAGTAGAACTTGAGTAATCAGTGCTTTAGTGTGGTCCTTTGAGCAGAGTTGGATTTCATCTACTGTGTTTTCACTCAACTCGCTTTTTCTTGTTAGCATGATACAAGCATGGAATCTGTACTAAAAGGTTTCTAGTTAATCTCATCATATTTTCAAACAAAAACTTTCTTCTTTTGTTCCAGTTGAATCAATTATGTTGAGCATTCTTAGGAGAAAAAATGTTTTTTCTTTCAGAAAATTAAGTTGTTTTACATAGATCCATTACAATGACATGGTTGAGCCAAGAGAAACAGTGTGGCTGTAGATGAGCCTTGATTTTGTCAACAAGAATGTAGTAGGAGATTAATAAAATCAATAATGATGACATCTGTTGTAAATCACAGAAGTGGAGCTGATTTTTTGGTCAAGTTGGAAAAAACATGTGGAAAGGCAGGAACATCATAATCTTTAAAACCAACGCGTATTTACTTTGTCAAGTAATCATCTCTTATATTGGTTGATTTCTGACTTTGCTTGTAATGGTACTGACTATATGGTGTCCTATTAAAAATTACTTTTATGACATAAAGGTTGCATGTTGCCTGTACAGTACTTTTTCTCAGGGCTGATAGCAAGATCAGCTTCCAGGATATGTAATAAATTGGTTTTCCATTGAAGCTCATTCAAGGAGCAGATTGCTACAGCAGGGCTTCAGTGCATAAAGAATCCATACAAACTCGATCCACAGGATCCCCCCAGTCTCTCCTGCCACGCAGAGGTGAACAGAGTCACTGTTCTGCATGGAGTATATGCCAAGCAGCCTCAAGCGGAATTCATGCCTGTGCTGCATGCCAGTCACTTGAAATTATCTGGAAAGATGATTACTTTGCCAAATTCTTTGTCTGATTATTTTGTGCTTGTTTGTGTAACAGACAGGCAAGAGGCAACCAGCTAATTAAACAAGTCATGGCTGACACCAAGCAGATTTTTAATGTCCATTCTCCATGAATTATCTGTGCTTATTGGTCTCACTGCAAGCAGGAGGCAGATGTGCTTCCAGTTGTGTATTGTACTAGAAAAGCACATAACTTTGCTCAGGAACACAAAATAGAGGGAGAGTGAGATACTGCAGTTATTGCTGAATGGAAAATGTATCTTGGTGTCAGACACATCAATAATGACACCAAATTTGCCTTTGCATTCCTGGGCTTGCTCTGCCTTGCAGCTGCGCTACAGCTCTGAGTGAGCGCTGAACTCTGTGCCTTTTGCTTTCACTCATTTATAATCAATTTTATTTCAACTATTAACAAATATTACTTCCATTTTAGTTCTAGAACCGTTGGATTGACTTTGTGGGAAGTTTTGAGGAATAGATGATTTCTTACCGTCATAAGTAAAGGGTTTCTTGCTGAGAGATACTTCTCATAATTGTTTTTGTGTCGATTTTTCAAAACTTATAGTAGGTTTGTTTTTTCATGGAGGTAACATTTTATTATTTTAATGGCCTTATTGAAAGCTTTTAACATCTGTTTCATAATTTTTTCTTTATCAAATATACTAAATGTAAGAAGAATGGGGATAAAATGTACCTTTTACAAGTCTTATATATGTATCTCTTGATTTTTTTCATGAGAAAAATAAGATCTAAGATGAATTAATTCCAGTGGGAGATATTTTACTTTGCTCTATTTATACAGTGCATCTTGATACCAATGTAGTCATAGCAACGTAAAGTCAATTGGAATATTTAATCTAGTATATATCATAGAATTTTTTTGTTTATTTAGTGTGAAGGAAGGGCTTTTTAGGAGCCAGGCTGTTCTTTTCTTTTTTTTTAGAACAGTCTTGATCTCTACTGCGTTTATTGGGAAAGAAGGAAAATACTTTCCTCCACTGGGTGGTCTTAAACTCTGCATTTTGAAATTTAGTTTTCTACCTTCTGGTAACTTGATTTCTGAATGTATGCGTAGTCCATGGATGTCCAATCTTTTGGCTTGCCTGGCCTGCGTTGAGTGAAGAGGAATTGTCTTAAGCCATATATAAATAATTTGCTCTGGTAGTAATGCCTCCTGTTTATTTCTATAGAAACCAGAACAGATACAAAGAGCAACGATAACACTACTTCCTAGAGCAAATTCTCAGCTATGAAACACTATTTTTCAACATAGCCACCACCATTAACTATGTATTTATGCCAGATATGAACAAGAGCCTGCATTCTGTGCTTCAAAAAATCTGCACCAATGGAGGTGACCCACTATTGCTATTATAACTGCTGAAACGCACCACTCACCACCTCACTGTGCTCACGTCTTCTGTTTGGTCTCAACAAATCTTAAGCAAGTGTTGATGAATATCAATGGATGTCGTTTTTTCCACATGGAGGAATTCAATTCTGCACCTTTGCTTCACACACAATTCCATGTAATAATTCCAAATTTTCTAAAATACTGTTCTTCAGAGCTATAAAATGATTTATTAATCTAGTTTTATTATTTTTCTGACTGCATCTGAATATAGATGATGTTTTGGGGGGGTATGCAACTCAGGAGCAAAAGGAGAATCACCCTTGAAAGAGTAGATAAAGAAATTGTATGCTCTGTTACCCTAGACTCTTTCCCTCCCCAGATCCCTTCTAAAGCACCTAATCAATTTTATCATGAAATTTGAGGGAATTATGTTTTTAACATCTCCTCTCTGCCTGATTATAGCACTTTCTGACTATTGTGAATTATATTTTTCAGTTTACTTGCTCTGTCCACTTAACGTAAGTTGTGTTGGGACATTTAGAAAAATATCATTCCCACATGGAGAAATGGTGTTCTCTAATTGCACATAGATTACTTGCTAGGTATTTACATCTTTTTATTATCAATACAGTTCATGTATTAAGCACTAAAGAGAAAGTACAAGAAAAAGATTGTCTTAGGCCTACCAGCCCCGTGGCCCATTGGTCCTTTTATGTTGTATGCAGTGCCCTTGCATACGTTGGCAATAAACAGACTGTGAGGTGATAAAGATGCAATCCTAAGTTGTAATATGCCTCTTTTAAATTAAGATTTGAAAGTAGAAAGTATGTTTTTTCTTATTACTGTAAGAACTGATAAAAGAAAGTGATTATCCTAAAGTAGCTATCTGAAAAAAAAACCAGGATGTTTCTTTCTAAACATGTGCTAGTGTCCATAAACATTTTTTTCCTTTGTGCATTCTCCTAGATCAATGATTTTCCCAAGTAGTAATGAATTCATAGGTATGAGCATGTGCAGACTGAAGAAGATCTTGCACTTGTGTGTTACTGAAAGGGTTATCCAGAGGAAAGTGTTTATGTGCCCTTCCTGATCAGTCAGGTTTCTTCCAGAAATTTGATACAGGCTATAGTGATTCTGAAGGCACAACACAGCCATGAATTCCTGTTGGGAATCTCTCCTTAATTCTGGAGTGGTTAGAGTGGACAACTAAATGCCCACTCTCAAATTTTATACTTTCTCACATCTTCTGTATGGGCTTTTTTATGACATTGCACATTTTTAGCCCAACTTGATCTTTTTGGAAGAATCTAGTTGTGTTTTCCTATGATGTGCTTCCATAAACGCTCAAATAATTTGCAGAATAAAAAGATGAAGTGAGCAAAACATACTTATGAAGTTAAGACCAGCATATAGTCTGAGAGCTGTGACAAACCTAATTGCACACTGCTGAAATATTTGTTTTTTTTTGAGTGAACTTGCATTATATCACCAAATGTACCATCTATAGGAGCTTTAGTAATGGTCTTCAAATTAGCAGTGCATTTTATTGATAGTTTAAAGTGATAATCTATCAAAATTGAAAAAAAAAAAACTGAGATGGGAGAACTATCAAATATTTACACCAAATTTATTGTAGCCAAATGTCTGCTTATTTCAGATTTAAAATGAGACTTTTGGATGATCTAAATTACTGTGGGTCTGTGTTGCCAATTAAGAAATTTTTTTTTTTTTTTAATGCTTCTAGGAGCTGATAGGAAATAATCTTTTGGAAAAAATCAAGGAAATAGTAAAAGCAGTAGGGACTTGGAGGCAAGCCTCAGGGTAGTCGAAGGCTGACATAAAGTTTCTATTATTTGTCAACAAATCTGAGTGTCTGCTTTTTGTCAGAAGGCTACAAGGCTGTTCAGCTTAATGTTCCTTCTGCCAGATGTAATCATTTCATTTTCTCATAAATAAACTATGATTAGTGAACTATCACTAGACTTACATGAATCGATCAAACACATTTCTGTAAAGGTGTCTTCAGGTCCTTTGTGGTTTGATTTTGCTGTTCATTTAATAACATTCAGAGATGTTCCTTGCAATTTTATTTCATAAATTCTGAGAACTTTTTTATATGATTAAAAAAATGATAGTGCAGCGTTTCCCACTTCTTTCTTATTCCTTTTCTGTACTTATTATGTAAATCTATTGTTTTGCTGTAAGATAGCATAAGTCTTCTTTAAAGTGTTTACAGCCACTTTCTGGACTTGTAAGCAAAAGACATTCCAGCCCTTTGCACAAGTCAGAATCTTTTTCTTCTTCCAGTCTTTGTGATATTGAAAAATATATATTGTATATACATCGAAATATATATAGAAAACCTATGACAGCTAGCTGTGAATTCACTTCAAACTGCTGAGGAGAAAGGTATTGCTTTTGCCATGGGCAAAAGACCAATTTAATACTAACTGCTCAACCTATGTATAATCCAGAAATACAGTATAATTGTTGTCACATTCATGCATGCAAAGCTGTACTGTAATCCAGATGAGTCCTGGCTGGCTGGGGCCTCAGATGAGGTTCTAGGGAAATATTGAAATAGGTTCTCATCTGGTCAGAGGGTTTCAGTCTTCCATGATGGCAGTTTGATTTGCGTTCAGTTTTCATTAGAATTAATCTGTAGTCACAAAAAAATAACACAATAATATAGAGATAAATGAAATTTTGTCCAAACAAGCTTCATAATTTTTTCATGCACCACAAGGATTTTTTTTGAAAATAGCAAGCAAATAACAACTTTAAAATACCCAGAGGCAAGTATAGAACGTTTCATCTTCTATCTCTTGTTAATGGTAGAATTTAGGGCATAAATACCAGATGTTTTCCTACTTGAATAGAGTTGAAGTTAGGGACGTTATTTCTTTCTAAGGCCTGCGTATTTATCAGGAAACTGCACTGATATAATGGTCTTATCCTTGACAGTGGAGTAGTTGAAATTTTAGTAATTGGCTTGGTATCCCACTGGTCATCTGTGTGTGTATATATTATATATCATATAAACTCTAGGTTGCTCTGGAAGTAATGCCTCCTACTTATTTCTGTGGAACTACAGTGGAACCAAAAAGCATAAAGACACTATTTGATTGAGCAAATTCTCAGCTAAAGAACACTTTCTCAACATAGTCACCACCATCAGCTACGCGTTTTCACCAGCAGTGAGAAAGCCTGCATGTTGCACTCATAAAAACAGTGGCCCACTGTTGCGACTGCTGAAACACGCTACCTGCCACCTCACTATGTTCATATCCACTTTTTGGTCTCCATAAATGTTCAGCAAGTGTTGATGAATGTCAGTGGGTGCCATTTTTTCCTCATGGAGGAATTCAGTGGCACACCTTTGCTTCATACACACTTCCATGTGAGACACCATTTTGTCAGAGTGCCCCTCTGCTGCCATCTGTCACACAGCAACAGCATGTAATGAAGTATTTGTGAGTAGGCTCCACCTCTACTGCCATACCACCAACATTCACCTCTGAGGTTCTGGGACAACAACATAAAATAGGAGGCATTGCTTTCAGAGACGCGCTTGTATTTTGTTGTGAGATAAAAAGCTACCAATGACTATTTATGACAGGATCAAATTTCAAATGCAAATTTTTTATCTTAAAGAGGTAGTTAGACTTTTCCACAATTTTTTAATAACGAAATCTTCATTTAGACCTTTCCAAGCATCCTGACTCCTGCAAAGAGAATCAAGGAAACACAAGAAAAAGTCGAGTAAAATGTGCAGTGACGTACAAGTACTATGGGGTTTACTAGGGAAAGAAAGAGTAAATATCAACTAGGACAGCCTTGCTTATTGGCAGAAATGAGGCCTTTTAATCTGAGATGTAGCTGTTCACTTGCACCGAGTTCTGAGTTTGCTGTTAGTGCATAAAGTTTGTATTTTCATATTTGGTATTAGCGCTCCACAATTAAGTCAATATGAATTTAAAAGTAATTTTGTTTCTTTTAGGAAAGATAATGGCATCTGTAGCTTCTTAGTCTCTTAATGGGTTTGGACCCTGTGCTTTCCTATTAGCTACAATTTTCCCGTTTGTTGGTTTTTGCCTATGTCTGCAGTCAAATTTACTACTAATTTTTTGTGTGTGTGTTAGAGCACAAAGACTGAGTTTCTATTGCCGCCTTCTCTCATATCCCATTAAATTTATGGAAGCGTATTGAATTAATAATGAAGTTCACCCTTTGTGTTATATATCAATGCTGTTGAACTGCGTTAGGATATGGAGGTATAGAAAAATTGCAGACTGAGTTGCTGTCTAGCCCACAACTGGGCTAGAATTTGTTTTCTTTCCAGTCTAGTTGGGCAGTTGGATATGGCTTTTGTCCTTTTGAAATGGTCACTCATAACACTTAGCTTTGTGGGCTGACATAATAAAATAGGAGACATTACTTTTGGAGTAGCCTTCATGCATTTGGTAACTATTAAGGCAATTAAAATGTCCCAGCACTTATAGCTAAATAAGTTTATATCAAAGATGTCAGAAATCACTGAAATAGATGAAAGCTTTAAGTAGCATAATCAGGAAGACATCTACTGAAAGAAAAAAAAAAGGCAAGCAAAAAGAAGTGTCCCCAGTGAGACACTTTTTTTCTTTCTCTGCTGCTATCCAAACTGAGAACTTTATGGTTTGGAGAACCCATAAAATCTGCCCGTTTGTATTTGGCATATTATGTGACACTTCTAGTACAAGAATGTATTTAAATTCATATATTATCTGGAAAAAATCCTGTATTTTTTTCTGAGGTGAAACTGTGAAGCATATAACATTTACTGCAGACATTTTACCCAAAAAGGAATTTGAAAATAGGAATATCCCTCCTAAAACACAGTCTTGGAAAAAGGGAATAAACAACTAAGTGTATTTTCTTCATAGGCAAGAGCTGTTTTTTAGCAGTGCAGCATTTTTCACCACGATTCCAGATCAGTGCTGAGATGGGGCGGAGATAGCCTCATTCTGCCTGAGGCGTTGTTCATTTTCTGGTCGTTATCTCACAAGAGGCTGCTGTGCTGATGTTGGAAACCAATTGAACAGAGAATTAATTTTAATCAGAATGAAAAAGTTATTCCAAGACTTTTCTATCAGTAGAGTTCTCTGGAAGAGGAAGGTGTCCCAGTAGTTTTTTTTCTCCCTGGTCAAGTAGTGGGATCTTTGGGATAAACACACGTTTGTGTGCATCCACACTGAATCTCAAAAGGAATAACAAACAGCAAATTGTTCAGTGCTGTACAGTGGTGGGAGGGATTAAGCTGTCTGTGACATGACACTTTGGTTTTTTTCATTTAAGATTTTAGTTTATATTTTTTAAAAGGAGTATGAATACACACTTGCATTATTTGAAATGTTTGGGTGGCTAGTTTATCTAGGTGTGTTTGCGATGTTATCACCTGGAGCTGATCCAGATGCTTCCCAGCCCATGACACGGCCAGCACTGGAGCATGCTTCAGGCACTTTGAGGTTTCTTTTTAAGAATAACTGGTTTATAAAAGTCAGCCAGCTGTGCAGCCCTTGGACAATTGCTCCTAAAAATCATGTGGAAGGGTTAGACATGCTTTCCGCCTTTATTCTAGATATTAATACTTTTATGTTTTTACTACCTGTGTGTGTATTGAATGTGTAACTGACTGGAGCTTGTTTCTAGATGTAAACATTTATGATGAAAAGCTGGTGACACTGATTGTTGAACCTCTAATATCCCATAACCACAAGAGCATGAAGTTAATAGCATGTGACATTTTAATGTAATATAACATGAGCAAATGTTTCTGTTGCCAAAGGGTTCAGAAAGTGATGAAAAGCATTCTCAAATAAAACAGGTTTTGTAAACAAAAGGTTTTATAAACCATTGCAGTATTTCTTGGAAACTTCCTTTTAATATGTATAATGTATGTAGTCCATACTGAAGATGCTCTGAGAAATTCTCTTGCAGCCCAAATGTATTCCTTTGACCCATTTTACGCATTTATGCTGATCCTGGCTCAACTTAGTTCACAAGACTTAAAAATCGCATCCATCATGTAACTTTGAATGTTTGAAGTGGGCGATGTCATTTCAATCCGTTCTCAATCAATACATCTTGTATTTCAGTTAAAAAAGAAGAGAAAACAAAACTATCCTTTTACTACACCAAGCAGCTAGGTACCAGCTGAGGTTAGAGTACAAAGAAGATGCTCTTTTATTTGCACAAGCTAAATAAAATATAAACAATTGTTTATAGAAATAGTTGTGAGCTACAGCACAAGATGATCAAAGTCCTCATTTATGACTTGAACTGTATTGAAGCTTCATTATTCACCCTAATTCTGTGCAGGCTCTCTGAACCATGGGGGAGGAACCTCCCTGTAAGCACAGATGCATGCAATGCTTTTCTCAAGGTGACTGAATGTCAGACCTTTCGTCATCAAGTGCTGAGAATTTGAGATTTTTTAAAATATATATTTTAATGCTTCATTTCAATTCTAGGAAATGTTGATAGTTTCAGACTTTTATCAGGAAAGTTTTTTTTTTTTTTTCCAGGGAAGTTTTTTGTTTGTTTGTTTTTGTTTTGTTTTGTTTTGTTTTGTTTTGTGGAATAGTGGGTCAGGAGAGCATTTATAATTGAGAAATGCTTGGTGATTTAGGGGAGATTAGCTACTCATCAGTCTTATACTTTCAAGTATTTGATCTGTGAGAATGAACACTATTATTCAGATGCCTAAACAAATGGGTTTGGTTTTTTTTGGTGTTTTAGATGAACACTTTTGAAACTATCATTTTGGGACCTTTGGTGACATTACAAGAAGATATTTATGTAATTCCTGTAGAGTCTGCCACAAAGGAATAGTATTCAAGCAATAATGAAAAATTCAGATAAGCCACAGATTATCCAAATAATTATTTTATAATTTTTTTTTTTCAGTGTTGGAGCTGTTACACGATTTAAAAAAAAAAAAAAAAAAAAAGCAGAATTTTAGGAATGTCTTGGAAAAATCATCTATCTTACTAGTCTGAAGTTACTTGTTGTGTAATCCAGCAGCTGTTCAGAGTTTTAAAATAGTTCAAAATGACAGCAGTCTTCCTTTGCTAGAGCATCCATGAGTGTACTGAAGTGCCAAAGTGCCACAAGATCTATGTTTACAGTACATAGGTGCATAAAATGCAGACAATTAGGAAAATGCAGAGAGAGATGAAATAGTAGACAGCAACATATTTCATGTATGTTTTATTTATAGATATGAAACTTGTGTTTACTGAGAGCTAAAGTTAATGCATATGCAGGCAAACAGAACTGTTATTGTACAAACACCTAATGTAAGAGGCGAAATAAAAACAGCCTTGAACTTTTTGTTCTCTCTGTAATTGCAGTTTTCGTTTTATGCTTGTTCCTTAGCTTGTGGAAGGACTGTGACTGACATGAAGGGGGAAAGGTGTCTGATGGTGCTGCCCTGCAGCATCGAAAGAAATCTAATGTCATCGATGAGAGAGTCTTTGGTGCTGTAAGTGCTTAGCCTCACAACATAGTGTAGAGGCTGTAGGAGAAGATACTAAAATCAGATGAAAGCTCAGGTGAATCCATCTCAACCTTTGCATTTTTTATTGGATTCTGAATACTTAAGTGAGGACAAAATAAATCTCAAAAATGATCCTACAGTTGGGAAATAAATTCATTCTGAGACTTGAAAAAATCTCTGAGGCTATAGTGTCACCTCAAAGACAAATAGGAAAAGAGGATTTTTGCATTTAGTTCACCCCTTCTTTTGCTGGAGTGCTGCTGGGCTAGGCCCTTCAGGTGGCCACATTTTGTGGAATCTGGTCTGTTCAGAGACAGAATAGTGGAATGAAAGGTCCCATTACAGTTGTGGGTTCCTACTATCTGTTATATTTTGTTCTTAATTCCTAGAGAGAGTTGTCTTCAGGCTTTCTAAATTAGCTGCAGTTGTCTTGGTGTGCAGTCTCTGACTCTTGAGAAGGTCTTGGACTGCTTGGCAGGAGAGCTCTGAGGGTGAGGAAGGAACTAGTTTCACTAGAGGTATTTTACTTGTAAGTACACACAGCTTAGCCAGGCATATTTCCTCTCTCCTGTAGCAAGGAAGTTTTATCATCACACCAGATGGCCAGAAATCTTGAAACATTGATTTAATTACCCAAAATCCTACCACCAGATGGCAGCTTTTGTGATTACAGGATGCTTTAGAGATAATATTGTCCTTTTAAAATTGAGTTAGGGAAATGTTGGGTCATGCAGGGGTTGCTTCAACATCTGTGATGGGCTCAGAGAGGGAAAAGTAAGTGCTGAACTAGTAAAGGGATTGGAGTGCAGAGGGTCTTTAATGCTGGTGTTCCTCCTCCTGAGGATGGTCGAGGTTGTGCTGGGGGCTGAGCAGCAGCAACAGCAGTTGCAGTGGCTGGAAGTCAGTGTGGGTTTTAAAAATGTTGGAACTGTGGTAAGGAGTTGGGTGTAAAAAAGATTCAGTGCTTTATGCCTTTAGTCCAGCTGTAATTAGATGAGTGATATGGTATGATACCAATAAAACTGGGATATTATGACATCTTTCCTGACCACGTCTGTTCATGTACCTCCTCTGAAAACCCGTAAATGGTAAAATGAATGGACTACTGGAAAGATAAGGAGCAGCAGAAAGGCAGCTGAATAAATTGTCTTCTTCATGTATCTCTAGGGAGAGTGTTGGATACTAGTTGGACAGTAACCTAATGGGAAAAAAATGAGCCTCTAATTTGCAACAGAAGATCTGTGACAAATTCTTATTTCAATTTCTACCTCCTCTGAGAAACTGTTGTCCTGTTTATGTATTCATTTTTCCGAAGGAAGTTTTGAAACTTGGATAAGCTCCGTTACATACAGGGAACCAAAAATGTTTTTTGCTTTGTTCTCACTTGATTCTAATTAGAACTGTTTCAAGTTTTGAATCATTAAAATATCTCCTTTTTCTGAAACCTGCAGTTTCATATACTGGGATAGTTGGAACACAGAGAAAGAAGTTCTGGGTGATTTTTGAAATGAGTTTCTTTGGAGGAAAGCCTTTGACAGGGATTGTTGAAAAATAGATGCAAACAATGTTTCGTAAGTGTTTGTATTGTACTGCTTTTGGTAGGTTCTTTCCTATAGTGCATCAGTATAGGTATAGTAGCAAGGCTTCAAAACAATGTCTTGTTTTTTTATAACCAACTGTTCTGCTGTAAAGTGCTTTCTGCAATCCTTTGCTTTGCTTCTGAATCTAATTTAGTTTTTGCTTCCTCTTCCTTTGTTTCCCTGTGGTGCAATTTACTGCATCAATCAAAATGGGATAAAAAGGTCAAAAGTCTTCAAATGTTTTCATTAAGAAAGGGAGAAAAATGAAACTAATATAATCAGCTCACACGCGGTATTTGTTTCATGACCTTTATTCTTTGGATTATAGCTCTAAGTGAGATGAGTTACCTTTAAAGGAAAGATGATCAGACCAGATCTCAAACTTTGGAGCACGAGGAGGAGAAAACTGTGTTTGTGTATAGACTCTAGATCTTTCTTTAGAAAGTAAAGGAACCTGTATGATTGATTTCCACGACTCACATGAGCACTGTATTTAGTAAGCTGAGAGCGTTGTTTTCAGATATGGAAATTTATTTTTCTCTGATTTGTCATAGTACTGAATGATTATCTTAACAGTTACATTGGGCTTTAGGAAGTATGTTGGGCTTCAGGTATATTATTCTTCACTAGAAATGATCGCATTCATGAAGGTTTTTGGTTTCTTTTTATCTTTCTGTTCTTTTGTTGTTTATTTTTGTTCTTGCTCCTGTTAAATTACAAGAGAGCTCTTGTGATTCTTAGAAATAATTTCTGATAATTACTCCAGCCTCTTCTCAAACAGGGCCAGCATCAGCTGGTGGTTCAGAGCATTGTCTAGTTGGTTTTTGAACATCTCCAAGGATGGAGACTCTGGGCAACCGGTTCCCGTATTTTGCCATCTTCACTGTAAAACAGGGAGGTGTTTATGTTTTAAGTGGAAACTGCTGTATCTCAGTTTGTCTCTTGTTCTTTTACTGGGTATCACTGAGAAGATTCTGCTTCTGCCTTCTTCCTTCTTCCTTCATCCCCACCAGGCACTCTTGCACATCAGTAATATCCCCTTTGAGTTTCATCTTTGAGTTAAACAATCCCAGCTCTCTCAGTCTCTCCTCACATGTCAGATGTGCCAATCCTTTGATCAGAGACACCTCTGTAAGGCTCATTGGCTTTGTGAATGAAATTTCATATGTGAATTCTTA
Source organism: Numida meleagris (assembly GCF_002078875.1). Classification (NCBI taxonomy): domain Eukaryota; kingdom Metazoa; phylum Chordata; class Aves; order Galliformes; family Numididae; genus Numida; species Numida meleagris. The sequence goes on from NC_034413.1 coordinate 25,574,222, forward strand.
CAAGTGAACTGAAATCACTTTTGGGAGTTGAAAGCCTGAATTGGCCTTGACTATATAGGTGATCAGGATGCTCCAGATGAATTACTTTTGAGGCAGGCTATTAAACATGTAAAATGAAAGAGAAATGGAATTAACCCAGTTTGTATGAAATAACGAGGAAAAGAAAGATTTCTAAAACTGATATTGGGGATTCTGTTTTCTGAAGAGTAAGTGGTGGTGAAAGGTAACTGCAGAAAGCAGAAGAGGCAACAACCTTGGTCTTCCAAAATTAAACTATAGCAGGGTGCTGGAGGCAGCAGTTCTTTCTTGTGCCCATTCTACCGGTTGCTCCTTTCATTGATTCCCTTCTGTGGTACTGTGGGATTCAGGTTATTAACAGTGAGAGATATGCAAGACTCTGCTAATTACTAGGAACTTTTTTCCTGACTCTGGTGGAATTTGAAGTAAAGTAAAAGAAAAACGTTCTTCAGGATTGATGGGTTTAATTTTCCATGGTATGGCTCTAGAGACAGAAGCCTTTATATTAAGTTTTAAATCTTTGCAGGTCTAGTTTTATTTTTTTTAAATAAGGCATAATGTCATATTTTCTATCTGGGAAAACAGTTATTTATGAGACCAGGAACATGTTTCTGTAGATTATGCAGATGGACAATTTTCTTTCTTTTGAAAATTGTGTTCATGATTACTATCAAATGATGAGACTCGTAAAAAAGAATCATTTGGAATAAACAAAAATATCCTTCTGAGTTTTAAATTTTATTTAGATATACTTTGGAATGCATTAAATGTATTCTAAAATTAATAATGTCATTTTCTTATGTATTAGAAGCCAACATTGTTTTATGGAAAGGGGGTTAGAGTTGGATTTATTTGAGTGTTTAACTTGTAATTAGGCTGTTTAATATAGATGTTAAATAAGTCAATAGTTTTCAGGCAATATGACTTAGAACAAACTTAAGCACTTAATTTTATGGTCCGTATTAGATTATGTTAATCTGAGACTTTAAAATTCTGATATTTATTTCTATATATACCTTACAGTATATCTAGGTCTGTTCATGTGTCATGGCAAATCCAGAGGAACGTTAGGACAAAGATTTTTTTTAAGTATTTCAATAGTACAGTCTTTAAAAAGCTCATCAAACATACAAAACGAAATGACAGATGTATGTATCTTTCATAATGTTATTTTTAATACTTCAAATGATGAATCCTTGCGCTACTTTTACGTTGGTAACATTGCTGTATCAATCTCAATTGCATCTTTTTTAAATCCTGTGGGAATGCTTTATGACTGTTCATTACAAAATAGAATGAAAGGGAAACCAGACGAAGTGAAACTGATGTTTTTTTCCTTTATAAATCTTGAACTTAAGCTCCTATGAGATAAATTAATAGTATTTTCAGCTACAAGTCTATAGATTTCACTGCTTGCTTTAAGCTGGTTATCATTTCAGTTTCTTTAAAACATTATTTACAGACATGCTTTGAGAAGTGTTCTTCCCCACTAAGCAACTGGGAGGAATGTACTTGCCTGGAAAACTGGTTTTGTAGTACAAGTTAACATCATAAGACATTGTTATGTTACTGTATCTTTGTAGACAGAATAGCGTAGCTCGAAGAGTATTTTTATTGTTTTACTGTATTTCAAAATATAAACATTGCTTTGTATGTGAAATATATGGTAGACCATCTTCAAAGGAATAGATTCAAAATTAAAGTTAATTTGCAGGTCAGATGAGTTAGAGAGATCCTTTAGCTTGGTAGTAGTCTATGATGAGCTATGTGCAGATTATATAAACAGCATTTGAATGAGAAAGAATAACACTGCATTTAAACAACAGAACTTTCAGTTTCCAGTGTGTTTAAAGAATTGAACTAGGTCTTCTGAGATAGAAGGGTGAGAATGAGGTGAGCTGTTGTGGTGGTGGTTGTGCTGACAGTGAAGTACAAATGATTTGTTTTGTGTTTATGTACTGTGGGCCACCTTTTTGCCTTGTTAATGACCAGGTCAAATGCAGAACTGACCTGTTTTCAGAATTCTTTTGAGGAATCCATTGAGTACAGCTGACCCTTATACCTGCAGGATTGCTGGGCTGTGCTGTTGGCAGCCATGCTGATGGGCTGTTCTGTTCGCCAGATAGCCCCTGAGCCTCTGTTTGGCTGCATGCTGCTGCTGCAACCTGCTCAGGTGGAAAACTGCACGCGTGTCACAGGAACCAGGCTTCCTCTAGAAGCTCCTGTTTCCCTCCAGATTTACTCCAAGCTGAGATGGAGATTCTCATCTCTGAATCTCTTTGGATCTACTAGAATTAACACACTAACAGAGGAGGGGGAATGGTTTCGTGATTGAAATGATGAAATTGCCTGTCTTAGATGATGCACCTGTGCTGACCTTTGCACACGTATCATTTAGCTGATGTCCATAATGTCTGCATTCATCATCCAGCTTCGGAGGATGGATTTGGACAAGACTTTGCTCCCTTCCTATTGCTCTGTTCTTCCATTGGGGAGAAGCTTTTTCATCTCTGTGGAAATAAAGGGTACTTCTATATCCTCTTTATAGAACGAAAACTTATTTCATGCATGGCTGACTGGAATGCCAAGATTTGTTTTGTTGTTACTTGACATTAATATTTCAAAGTTAAACAACAACAAAAAAAAGTAAATAAGAATATCCTAATTTTCCTTCTACTCCATGTTTAGTGTGTGAGTTTGGCAATGTAAAGATTTCTGCTTTCTGTACAACATGACAAAGACATAACATTACCAGTATGCCTTTAATACTTACAGTACCACCGCCTTTTCATGCAGTTATGTTATTTATCCTCAGTATAGGTAAAGACTGTGCTGATACTACCTGCTGCTGTTAGAGAAGAGGGCCACATGATAACGCTATTAGTGCCAAGCTGAAGGTCATGCAGCAGCAGTAGTCAGGGTCGTTCCTGGATCAGAGCTGTGCAGCAGACGTTCTCTCCTTTTTCTCTGTAATGGGTTTCTATTTGGTCTTTAGTATTTATTTTCTTGGAAACGAGAATGAATAAGATCAGAATAACCTGTTCTCCTCTTTTTATGTGTATGTGATGAGAAAAATTTGGTAATGCTTTGTAGAGGCAGTTTAAGCTGTGTCTCTTTTCTTTCACCTGAATTCATAAGGGAATTGTCAGAATCACATAACTGAGTTCAGTCGATTTATGATTAGGAGTTCCAGAGAAGCAAATGTATTTTCAAATTTCATGGGGACATCTTGTCAGAGACTAATTCTAATCTACAAAATGATCCTAAATGGAACTTAATGACTTTCCTGATTATCACCCTCAGCTGCCATTATTTTGAAAATGGAATCAAGCAAGTGTTATGTATGTATGACCAGGATTTTCTGGCAGCAAGCACATCAGATTGATGCTGCCTGTTGAAGTTAGCATTATGTAGCTGTATTCCTTTTCTCAGCGATTTGTTCTTGCCTTTGGCTGGGAGTGACAGAGCATGAGTGAATTTTCTTTCAGTAAGAGACACAAGTTGTCAGCTTGAAGTCAAAGTGTAGCATGTTTTCTGTAAACATCATTCTCTTTGAGTAATTTTTTTTCATGTAGCTTCTAAATATTTGGTTGAATTTCAGCACTTTACATACCTTAAGTGTAAGGTTTTGGCATTTAATAGAGCCAAACTGCCCAGAAGTACATAATCCTTTCAGCAGTGCTAACTTGGGTGTTAATATTGACACAAATCTTGGGAGCTCCTCTCCCCTCTCTCTAATAATGCTTCCATTTCTGCTGCTCTACTTACAGAAGCTGCATGAAAGCCAGTAGGTTAAAATGCTCTGGTTATCCTACTTTCTGCTCATGAGTAGCCATGCAGTATCATGCCCTGGACTCCTATGCATTAGCACGTAGCAGGCAGTAACAGCTGTGTCAGCTAGAGAGCTGCTTTGCATGTTGTGCATTGGTTGGAATGGGCACAGAGCAGCGCAGACTTGCCACTTATTGCCTCATACTATTCATTTTGGGTAGCTAACCTAATTGAAGGTAATATATTGTTCCATACAGTAGTTAAAGATAATTTATACCTCGTGTTCTTCAGCATGATTCCAACTATTTCAGTTATTTTTGTGCTAATTAAAACGTCTCAGAAAACTGAACTATTATTTTTAAATGCAAGCTGAGCAAACTGTATCCAGGTTTTTTTTCTTAGCGTTCTGACATCCTTGGGCTCTGGTGCAATTCAGCTCTTTACTCTGAAAGAAATCTATACTTAAGAAGCTTGTAATTCTTTTCCTGTATAGAAATTAACTTCATTCAAGTATATGATATTTTGCGGAAAGGCTTGGTTTGGTATAAACAAACACTCCACTACTGATGAGCAGTGATGAAATACCAAATGAGTTCACAAGAATTAATGAAGTAATAATTTTTATAGATTCTTGAACAGAGCTGCAAAAATTGTAACTTAAGCTGGATTCATAGCATAGAATTGCATTACTATTTATAGTTAATAAATTGACAGTCCTCATTTTCCATTGGAAAAGTTTCAGTTTTCTATGAATACAGAAGAATGTCACTAACAGGTCAAGAACTGTCAATAGTCAAATGCTATTGCTCATAATTAGTACATGTTCTATAGTCTGAAATTCATCCAAACTTTGCTAAATTGCAAATACATTCTTAGAGAGAAACTTAATAAGTGTGCGTTAACAATTTGAGAACAAAAATAATAGAATATGTGTACTTTTTAATGATGTGGGCTCTTTTAACTAATAGGAAATTAAGAGGAATTCTGGTTAAGATTTCACAATGGAGCAAATGGGATTTTTTTTTTTTTTTTGCCTTGTTCTCATAAAATGTTGCATAAAACATATGGGTTTTGGTGGAGTTGATACTATTTTGTTAGCCGTATAATTTCAGCTTCAGTTAGCTTTCCTGCTTATTTAGTGTACTGAGGGTCTTGCCATATTGCTCCTGTGAAAGTCTGTTTGAATTGATTTTAAGTGGGTGATGATGTGCCTGTTCTTTTTTTCTTTTGAGTGGCTCTGATCCTGTAGTGGGCTTTGTGCTTCTCCAGCGCTAGCTCCTACAAACCTTTTCTTTTGTCACCAAGCTAATAAGAAAGAGAAGAGTAAACTTCTGACCTTGAGCTAGATTCCTCATTGCACCTTTTGCAGTTTTAACCTGGTGGATTGCCAGCTGTCATTGCCACTGTAATGTGAAGAAAGCTGCAGCTTCCTGCCTTCTGTAAGTGTTAAACTCACTGCGTTTGGTCGATTGACCCCAGCGTGTTTTTTTGTTTGTTTGTTTTTTTGCTGTCTGGTAAGCTGTTTATCCACCAGCAGGAGAGCTCTAGCTGCTAGTTTCATGTTAAATCTACATGGTGATATAAACTGATACCATAATGGCATTACAATAGATACAGTTGTTTCTTTGTATCAAGTTCCACTGCTTGAAACTTGTTACTAGTTCTTCCTTTCATAATGGCTGGCAACTTTAAAGGTTTGGAGTTTCTCAGTCAGCAACTTTAAATATCTCCAGAAAATGTCTTGCTTTAATTTTAACAACACACATTTTCTGGGTTCTAAATTATACTTAATATGCTAAGAAAGAATTATTTAAAAAATGTTTCTCTGTTTGATCTTTGCTAGGAAATTTCATTGCATGTCAAATTGTTCTGGTCTATAAAATGAGATGTGTGCTGATGAGATGAAATAAAGTAGCAGAGGCATTTTTATTTTCTGCTGTGAAGTGAGAGGGCATCATTTGCGTAGACCATCTGTCAGTAGTTTATGGATATTTTAACTGACACCTCCTGAATGGCTTTGGTTATTTCCAAGCCAGGTACCAACTTACAACAGAATTGAAAATCTGTAGAAAGCTGGTCTGAATCTGTATCTGAAGAAATTAGAATGTAGGCACCTTGGATTGGAAGAAGTACGGCTGATATAGTCCATCTCAGAGCCTGTTAACTGTTTTGGGCTAGTAAGCAAATGACATTTTACATCGTAGTTCAGTCAGAGGTGAGATCCAATTTCTAAGACAGCAGGAGTCCTTACAGTGAGATTGTGCTCCTCATGAGGAGCCCATGTCTCAAAGCAAGGGCAGTCTGGCTATGAGGCTGTCTTGCCTCAAAGGAGTGGTATTGGCGGATTGAGCAGATCCGCTCCAGTCACCAATCCACTGAGAGTTACTATGACCCAGGACTCTAAAGATCATCCTTATCTATTTCATTGCTGGCAGTCTGGGCAGACTAGGGGTTTTTAGTCTTCCAGACTCAGAAGGCTGAGTCTTTCAGAGTACAAGAGTTTTTTTCTTATTTTCTTAGCTGCTAAAGGAAGACTTACGAACACGTGTTTTGTAGTATTCTTTTCATTAGAAACATTCTCCATGTAAGTCATGCCTTAATAAATCCTTCTAGTTCTCCATTTGTTAAATCCATATTAGATCTGAGATTATTTTCTTTGTTAGATGTTTGTTGCATGTGTGTAGAGAGTAAAATAGTATCAAAGACTCCTTACCTTCAGTTACGGGTACAGGAAAGCAGACTTAAATTTGCCTGTAATGTTTAATTAGTTCTGGCCTGCTTAGCGCTGTAGATTTTTAAGTTTCCTTTTTATTTTATTTTTTTTTCTGTACTGTAGAAAGTGAGCTCTTTCTATTGTAGTAGTCAACAAAACAAAATGAATACCTTAGTTGAACTAAGAAGCTGTGAGCATCGGGCAGAAGTGCTCTGTCCCTCTGGATAAGCATTGGCTTGATGTGATCTCAAGCTGTTTAGGAGAGGAGTTTTTAACATTATTGCTTATATTATTGAGACAAGCATCTGATTTTCCATATATATTTTAAAATTTGTCAAAAATATACATTAAAATCTTTCACTAAAACTTGACAAATTTTGCAAGGCTGGACTGAATATCTCGCATGATTTTTCCATGATCATCAAAAGATCCTCTGTAGTACTAGCTGGGCTTGAAATACTTCAGGAATACCATTTCTCTTGAGTATGTTTGGCTTTATTGTTGAATTAGGAATTACTCAAGAAAAGAAAATGCAAAACACATTTGAAAGTTTTCAAAAAAAAAAAGTCTACATCTGCTGCTTTTGTTAAGTAGCTGGAAACAAAAACTTGCAGTATTGAGTATGTAGGATGTCTGGGAGAGAAAAGCGGGAAAAGAGAATAACAGATTTATTGGATTACACTTACTAATGAGTTTGCATCTCTCTTTAGGATTTTCTTGCTTATTGTTATAATTGTTTTAGCAGTGCCACGAATGCCACAATAACATCTATAAGTCTAACATCTTTTAGTCCTTTCTTCATTGATTTTGGACATCTTTTTTTTTTTTCCTACCTAAGTCCAGTCCTTAAAAATGTTTTCAAGAAGAGTTTTGAAGGACTTCTATAAAGATGGTAATCTTGGTCTGAAATAATGTAAAGCGAAGGTCTCATTTTCTTTTGTTTTTCAACTATTGATGTGGCTTTCATTGATGCCTTAGCTTCCTGAGGCTTTTGAATATGATAGGAGAACACTTTCCATTTATTCAAAAGCTTTCTCATCACTGATGAATGCCATACATAATGAAAGAATATATTCATTTATCATCCGTAGTAAATCATTTATCACACTGCGGAGATATATTAGGGGAAAAACCTAATCAAATCTTTTCAGTTTTTCTGTTTGGTTACATCCAGAGTAGCAGTGAAGTAATTGCCCAGTTAGTTGGTAAAACATTTTGTTTATTAGGTGATATTCTGAGACAGCTTCTAATGCTGTGTGGTTTATGTATCAAAGTTTCTAAGGAAGAAGGACTGTGCAATGTGAACTAGGTAAGTATGTGTTGAACTGTGTGTACTGAATTAAATTTGAAAGATACAGAACGGAACTAAAATCTTCCTTTAAAAAGCAAAGAGAATTATAGTTTATGGTTTTGAAATGCACTCACTTCCAAAGTTGCTTCTGAAAGCTACTGCTAAACTTTTGCTCATATCTACTGAAGTTAACCAACATTTGCAGATCGTAAATTCAGAGTTAAGATTGGCACTCAGGACACAGTTTATGCAGTACAGACTGTAAGTTTCCATTTTTGATCAGTAATATAAGGTAGCAAAAGATAAAAATTGGAAAATTGTAATGATTAAAATGAAAAATGTTAAACTGATTCAAATTTTTCTTTTTGAAATTTTATTTTCCTGATGTTGATATTTTGTTCTATTTTAAGTTGTATATTTATGATCTCAACTTGTATCATGTTGCCTGTTGGTGCTGTCTAGCCAGAGTCAGAAAGTAGTGTAAGCACTGTTTATGTGGATTTAGAAGTGTAAGTGAACTTCTGTTGAGCATTATCACTTGTTGACTTCATAACATTTCATTTTTACTAGAAAATAGCTGTAAAAAAAAATTAGCTGAAACTAAGTATATATTTTTTATTTGGTATAAGCAATGAAATCTCTCCTGGAACCATAATTTAAACAGATTTAGCATGAGGTGAGTATGGCCTTGGCCTTGTTAACCTTGACTGCATACATTTTTTCCAGTAAATTTCATTGTAAGTACTGGAAGCAACACACCAGTTTAAAAAGTTTTTTGAGTTTTCTATCAGTGAGTTTCAGTTTCATGTGGAAGTTTTGCATCCTTTGCTCCTTTCATCTTCCTTGGAATTTGTCAGTAGCTAAGTATTTGGCAACGCTCCAGAAGATTCTTAGGTTTCTTTAACAGCGGGATTATTTTTGGTCTGTAAATGCTGGTCAGTCTTGGCCACTGCATCTCTTTATCTTGAATGGCTATTTCTGCCTAGATCTGTCTGTGGGGCATATTTCTGTCCATATGTTTTGCAGCAGAGTAATGCAGTCCTATCAGATTTGAATTTTTCTCCAACACAGTGGACAAGCACTCTGTATTATTGTGCTAAGAATGGAAAGAGAAAGATTTCATTTCTGCAGATTTTGGAATAAGCCAGATGATCCTTATGATGTCTGTTTTCTAGTTGTGTCAGTGTGCTCTGGTTGATCTCTAGCTGAAAGGAACCAAAGGACTTTAAAACTAGAAATTTTTGTTGTTTTATGATGGGAAATGATGTATAGAGAGCAAAAGAGGAAGTCATCTCCTGAAACAATGGATTCAGCCTAGCTCAATCATGAGTGGTGGAGCAGCATGAGTAGGTCTTTTTAAATCCCAGTCCTTCCTATGTGCATAGCTATACAGAGTTTGAGATGTAACTACAGCTAAAACTAACTACAAAACTCATTCTTGAATTTGGTGATTGAAACTAAACTGCAGTCATTTGCTAAGCTGACTATTCAAATTTTGCTATGCGAGTTATGTGACTTCTATCTAGATATGTCCTATGAAAACAAAGGGAAAATTATTTCTTAAGAGTTTCACTATCCTTAGTGGGTGAAGATAATTTTCATTGGTGTGAAAATCCAAAAACCTGTGCATTCACTGGCCATCTATTTATGTGGGTATGCTGCAAGTAAATTTGATACCAATTATCTATTATACAATGCATGCACATTTCAGGATATAAAACCTAACCTGAATTTTGAGTGAATACTTAAGTGAATATAGTCTACAACCACAATGCAACAATTCTGCATGGAATATGTGCATTGATTAATTATATTAACCTTTTTTTTTTTCTTTATAAGGGAACACCTTTGAAATTGAAAACCTGGTCTGCTGAGGAAGAGTAGGAAATCACTAGTTCAAGTACTGCCATAGGCCTGGGCAAATTGAACGGCTTTTCTAATACATCTTACTGATTTTTATTTCTTTTTCTGAATTACTCTTTATGAAATAGAAAGAAAACCACCCAGAGAAGGAGAGAAATGGTAATTTGTTACGTTCTTCATGACCTTGAACAAGGCATTTAAATCAAATCCACATAACTCCTTTTTAAATGCTAAAAGCCTCATTTAGTTCAGTGGTTAATACAGAGGATGTAGAGAATTCCAATTTTACTAAAGTATCCCCATTTAGCTTCTCCAAGGCTAAGGGAACCTGAAAGACGGGAGTCAACAAATTAGTTGAAAGTAGTTTTATCTAAATCTAGGCAATGACATGGGTTTTTGTAGGTATGACCTTTAAATCTCTATGCTATTTGCAACAAGTATATAATAGTACTTCCTCTTTCAGAGAGCTGCTCTGACAACTTCCAGCCTGAAAAATACAATGATTTTTTGAAAGTCTTATTCAGTTTCTCTATTGAAGTTAGAGTCTTTTTAACTATGCTGGTTTTAGGGCAAATGATATAGGAAAACTTTTTCAGCCTTCTCTGGTTACCTATTCAATATAATTTCCTTTGTGGTTACTGCTCTACTTAACTCTTAACAACTGCAAGACTTTAAAAGAAAATTGACAGAATGGTGATTTTTTCCAAAGTTCTTAATGTCCATTCTTTGAGACTTGTACTATACATTTTCATAAAAGTCAACCTTATTTTTTATAAAAAAGCAAGAAGAAAAACAGATACATGCCTTAACTTAATCGCAAAATAGGTTTCAAGGTTGTTTGGTTTTTCATTTTTTTTTTTAAACTTCAAATCCTGAACATGAAACCTTTATTATACAGAAAGTTTCATCTCTGTTGTGGAGGCTGTTCTAGATTCTACATAGAAAAAAATCTCAAGAATGCAGTTCGGTACTTTCAAGATCAAAGCAGGGAACTGAGTTTGTGTTGGTGCTATAGGTATGAAAGTACATCTTCCGTGCATAATAAAAATGGTAAAGCATATTTAAGTGCAAATTATCAATAGTATGGTCATCATAAAGAATACTTGAAATGCACAATGCTATTACTCTGTAAACCACATTTTCCTCTTCACTAATGGAAACCACTGAGGAAAAACTGCAATTTTATTAAGATAATTTTAAACTCCAGCATTTTGTTTTAGGAGGACCTTAAGCTTTATTCAGATACATATGCTGGGGTGTTAAATAGATCAAAAGAAGAATTAATGAAATGGCACTTTCCTCTGTTACTATTATAGGCTGTTGTGACTGGTTTTGTATTAGGTGCTGCCACCCTTCCTCCTCCCCCTCTTTCCTTCTGTGCCCCCTGCTACTCATGTTACTGAGACCTGACACCTGGCAGCCTAAGCTCCTACAGCCTAGCACCCACCTTCACTTTGCAATTAAGAAAAGCCATGGCTTTTCTTTTAACAGATTGCTTGTAAGTTATTACACTAACCTTTTATGAAACAGTATTGGAAAGGTCATAATATCTTGGAAAAGTCTTTCCATTGTGAAACCACAGAAACAGATTAGCAAAGAGAAAAATGTGATGTCTGTCAGCACTGCTCCCTGTCTGCAGCAATTTCTGGAGAAGTCTGCAGTAATGGTTATGCAGTAATGGTGTTGATCTGTTTGGAGGGATCCAGTGGGCTGGATCAAAGGGCCACAAACAGTTGTGTGGCATGGGGAGGGGCAGCTGGCCAGATATTTAGGCTAGGGAAGGCCTCATTTCTCTTTTTAGCACTTGCCTCTAATTTTGTGGACCACAATAATAAAATAGGAAGCATTACTTTTGGAGCAGTCCTCATACAAATTTATGTTGTTTACAGTGAAGGTCATTCCAGCTGGAAGCAGAGAAGCCTAACTTTAGCTTACTTGCACAGCAGAGAAATTATTTTTTGTTTGTAGCATATTCCAGGCTAGGCTCTGATACAACCCAGTGGCCCATGGAATGTCATGGCTTGCAATATATATTTGTTACATAGCTGACACTCTAATCCAGGATAGAGCATATTGTGTTCTCTGTGTGTAAATAAACACTTAATCAAAATTTATTGACCACTGGAACATTTCTTTATCATGGTCTCTGAATCCTCACTCAGAGAAAAAATAAAAGATGCAGTTATGTACTGTTTCCTGGCATTTGGTTTTCGCTACAGTGGCTATTAATTGGTGTCATGGGAAAATAATTTCCTTACTTTTCGTTACCTAAGTGAAGATGTGCTTAAGTAGAGTAAGCACCAGAAGACCTTACCATTAGGAGTGAGAAATGCGTTTCCTTATGTAGCTTTCCACAGAAAGGATGTTGTGGGTGACTATGTAAGTGCAATGCACAGTAAAGCTTGTCTTTGTAACCTTAAAAAAAACACCATCTTTGAGAAATTATATTACCAAGTGAAAGATGTGTAGAACACAAGATTAAGTAATCCTGTTTGAATTTAGCAGCTATCACTTAGGCATGTACTGTCTTTCAAGATTTTTAGCAGCTTCATATTAGCTTTACCTAGGATTTTTTTCATATCACTTTATTCAGATGGGTTGAAATCATAACATTCATAAACTTCTGTTGATAATTTTGGTCTCGTGCCTAGACAGATACAATTATTTTGGTGAAAATCAGAGTGAAAAATAGTGAATTCCTTTCTCAGATTTAATTTGCAATGAAACTGTAATTAATTCTATTTATGGAGGCTTTTACCATGGTCTGCACTTGAGCATATGCCCAAGTCTGTTAATAGAACATAGTGCTTTAGGAGATGCATGTGTTCTGTTATTGAATTGAAGCTCACACTAGTTTCAGCTCTTTGCTGAAAGTTGTGATCACACATGCAGGTCAGAGCTTTCACTTCACTATGAGCAATATCTCATCCTGGTATCTTTTTTATCTTCTCTGAGGGCATTGCTAATAAACCCTTGCTTGTCATATCATTAAGTGATTGTTTGCACAGTCAGCTGTATCAAAGTATTTATCAAGATTTTCCTGATTGCTCACAGCTTTTTATAATACACCCACAAATATAAATGCAGTAATTTGCACTGTGTATGGCAATATCTGTCGGCTTCAGTTAGACTTTTCTATGCTTCTGAATGTGACAAAAAAATGTGGCTTTAAGAGGGTTTGGGTTTTCTTTGGTCTTCTTTTTTTTTTTTTTTTAGAGGTGTGATATGAATTAACAGTGTGTTTGTTTATCAGGTGTTGTGAGTACAACCATCACATTTTCCCAATGGAGGATGGATGGCAGAACTTAAGAAAAGATTATAGAATGCCACATTATCAGATTTTATTGTATTTCAACATTATAACTGTCAAATGTCAGGTGGTGGAGTCACCATCCCTGGAGGTGTTCAAGGAACATTTAGATGTTGTGATGAGAGACATGGTTTAGTGGGCTTATATTGGTGGTAGGTGGATGGTTGGACTGGATGATTTTGTAGGTCTTCTCCAACCTTGCTAGTTCTATGACTCTATGATTCTATGAAATGTATATTTTACAAGGCTTCAGTTTCACAAGACTGCATTATGAAGATTTAAAATCTGATGTGATGCTGACAGAGCAGTTATTGTTATTACTTGTTGTCTTATGGATTTCAAAAATCATTTGATAGTGAAACTAGGGAACTTAATTTTATCTTTATTGAAACACTAATATCATGTAAAACACGAGCTATGTATGGCTATAGTAGTTATCTTAGTGTAACATTACATTTTTATATTAAAATATTTATTCTTTATCAGCCACCTCTGTATTCAGTTTTGAAAATAACAAAAATAAATGCTTGTTTTGGCATGTTCACTGAAGTGTACAGGTAAGTGAAAATGCTACTTTAGACTCATCCATGTCAGTCAGCCAGTTGATTACCATGTGCTTCAGTTTCACACTGAGGCAAGCAACAGCGTATGTATGATATAGTCAAGACAGAAATAATAGTTTGATGAGATAGCCAATTCATTTTTAAGAGATGAAACCTATCACCATCATTATTTCCAGATTGTGTAGCAAAGAAGCAGCAGTACACAGTCAGGTTCCAGAGATGCTGAGTTTCACAAGGCAGGAGATGTACAATGGGGAGACTGTGATATATTCTTTTCCAACACACTGCTCTTCTAAAGTCAGGAAATGAAAGCCATGGAAGTACATCTAACTTAATCCTGCACTTGGGCGATACTTTGCCAGTTAGAGGGGCCTTATACCATGCCATTTTCAAGGCCATCAACTTTACATGCATCTGTAGTATTTGCAGCTGATAAACTGTAACTCTTATGAACAACATTCAATGGAAATGAGAATATTCAAAGCCCCATTTGCCAGAAAGAACAAATATTTTCCTGAAATGAAGGACTGATGTTTGGCCCCTGACAGCCGGATTGGAATAGTGACCCTCAGTTTATTGCATGCCCTGGCAGCAAAGTTCTCTCCTTCAATTCTGGCATGAACAATTAATTACCTGGGCTGTCTGATAGCTGGAATAAGTGGTACAGACTCTTTCTCAACTGCAAAATGAGATAGCAAAGTTTGTTTTGTTATAAAAGCGATGGAACAATACCGAAGGAAGACAGCAGAGCTCCTGGCTCTGCTCACCCTGATGACTGCTGGAGAGGAAGGAAGGGAAGGGGTTAATCCTGCTGGTATGAGGGTACTGATAGCACCATTCTGCATTGCCCTGCCTGGTAGTGTGCATGCACGCCAATATGCGTTAAGTTCAGCTTCTGCAGGTGTTACTGCTTTTTGCCTCCCACATAGCAGTGAAGTTTTCAGTTGTGGAGTGGGGCTAGGTGATGACCGGTCTTTATAACTTGCAAAGCAACAGTTTAGTTGTAAGTTTGAATAGGGTAGTAAGTGAGACTGGTACAAATGTCTGTTAAAATGTTAATAGAAAATGCTAATGCAAAGACAGGAATATTGCCACCCTTGAATGCTGTTCTTAAGCTTTGAAATGAGCTCTACCAAATCTCCACAAGAGCGTGGAGATGAGT